>NC_056735.1:1540918192-1540985692 GCF_019279795.1 Protopterus annectens
TGACACAATGTGTGCTATTTCTAACTGATACAAAGCTATGATCAGTCTGACATGCTAGGGTGTGACACACCTCACTGGATGAGCAGAGATCACATAAACTTGGCATTCAAATCACTTCATTTTGTTTTATTTTTTTAAACTACATTCTGATTTTGGTAAATCTAGGGTCATTCACACATTCACATGGCAAGATGGGACAGCTGCAGAGTGCTGCAGAATGTGGAGGTATCCACAGTTTGTCAATGTCAGTCTGATGTGCATTCATGCTATTTTGATAGCACATTCACAATCTGCAAAAATCACAGAGATGCATATAAAATAGCCTGATTTGCATATAACGTGGGAATGGCCCTGGATTTTTACCAGTAAGTTGAGCATTGTTATATTAATTCACCAATAGCTGAGATAGGTGGGAAAGGAAGGAAGAAACTGCTGCAGAAAAAGATAAATTCCCAAGACTGGAAAAACTCCCTTATTAGCCTCAACCAAAAGCTGAGATCCCTCATCAAAACCTCTAAAGCCAGCTATGAAGGCAGAGTTGTGTCAGACACTAAAAACAAAGCCTTCTATAATTATATCAAGAATCTCCAAGGAAATACCCAGGTTTGCTGTGAGTTACTGCACAATGGTACCTCCTCTACTGAGCCAACAGATATTGCCAACATACTGGCCGACAGATTCTGTGCCAGCTTTACCCCTCTCTCCCCCCCTAAAGGACCGATCACAATACCAGAGGAATGCCAGGCAACCAGCATTACTGCAGCACAGGTTAAAGCTGCATTGTCCAAGGCCAAGAATACAGCTTCCATGGGACCTGCCCATTTCCCTGAATGTGTTCTACATGAAGTACAAAGTGAAATGGCACCTCATCTGCGTGCTCTGTTCAATCACAGCCTCACCTCAGGCTTTGTCCCTACTGAATGGTGCACTGCTACAGTCATCCCTCTCCATAAAGGGGGATCGACTACAGACCCTGGGAATTATCGCACCATTAGCCTGACAAGTCTAATATGTAAGGCTATGGAACACATCATCATGGACCTAATTAACAAGGATATAGGGAATCTCAAAACTCTAGATTCCATACAACTTGATTTTGTGAAAGGTAAATCATGCCTGCTCAACCTGGTTGACTTCTTTGAGTCACAGAAAGAACCCACAGTGTGAAAGTGGCAGACTCCAAGTAAGACTGAAAACTAGTCATGAGTGGAGTCCCACAGGGGTCGGTCCTGGGTCCTGCCCTGTTTGGCATCTACTTCTCAGAGGTCCAGGCCAACATGGAAGGACTCTGGCTGACCAAGTTTGCAGATGACGGCAAGCAGGGAGCCATTATTAACTCCCCAAGTGATGTAGGCATCTTACAGAAAGGCCTCACTGAGATCAATGACTGGTGTCAAAATCATGGCCATAAGCTTAATGCCAAAAAATGTGTCGTTATGCCCTTTGGGAAAACTCAATTCCCAGTAATTACCACATCAGCTGAACACTGAAGGCGTTATAATAGATCTGGGGACACAGGTTAACAGCAACCTCCCCTTTGATCACCACATTGCCACTGTGGTAAGAAAGTCCTTCTATGTGGCACATCTCACTACCAATGGTTTTGCATCCAGGAAGAAAGAGGTCATCATCTCTCTCACTACTCTTCGCTCATTAGGCCAGTCATTGAGTATAATGCCCCATTTAGCATGTACCTCACTAGACACATGTAACAGCTGGAAAGGCCACAAAAGTACCTCATGGAGAGGATCCTAAGCCTTAAACACATGTCCTACATGGGCAGACTCAAAAAACTCTAGCTATTCTCTGTCTCATATCATCTACTATGAGGCAATCTCTGCTTGACTCGCAAAGCCATGTCAGACCCAGCTCTGTTAGAAATGCTACATCTAAAGAAATCCCAATCCCTCCACAACACATGCTCCAGAGACCTCAACCTTATTATCACAATCAAGAGAACATGCTGGAGGGACAGGTTCATAACCCAGAGACTGCCCATGCTCTGGAATAGACTTCCCAGACATGTCAAACAGAGCACTTCACTGGCCCTCTGCAAGACAATTCTTGACGAGTGGATGGGAAATAGAAAGTTCACCCTGGGTATCACTACAGTGGCTCTACTTGATAGATGCACAGGAAACTAATGTCGGGTGGTACGATACTAGAGCACTTCTATGGGCTAGGCTTGTAAAGGCTCTAGGGCCATTAGCCTAGTACACACCTATGAACCTATGAACCTATGAAATGCATTAGCATACCACAGAATTATGATAGTAAGGAAATACTTAAAAAATGTTGTAATTTAATAAGAAACACTTAAATATATTATTTAATTAGTGGATAAAGGGTCATATTTAATTAATTTGCATATATGATATCCATGTTATGACAACAGCAACTGATTGCTAGATTAGTGTCATTTGGAAGTTGGATTTAATGGCAGCAACAGTGGCAATGATTACTGATGACAGAAAATGATCATTACTGTCATATAATTTATGATTGTGAAACATGGGCATATATATATATATATATATATATATATATATATATACAGTAAATTACTATTGGAATGACAGTGATGAATACAAAATGTCAGTATTATGAGTACATGACAATAGCAGAGGGTAGGGTATGAGTGTTTCTTGTGACAAAATTGATTGTATTCATTATCTGAATAAACTGTAAGTAATATATTGCAATTTTCCATGGCTATATTGAGATTTCTGTATGTAATTATAGTGCAATTAGATTATATGTATTAAGTAACATTTTTACTTATGTGGGTGCCAGAAGACCCAGAGAGTGTTTTGTACTTTAAAAGCTGATTACATGAAATCAGTACCATTACCATTTCTGACTGCCGATCTGCCCCCATTTATTTATTTATTTATTTTCCATGTAGTAATATTGGAAATAAGGGATAAAACAGAGAAAGGACCTCAGCCATGAGGAAAATTGTATCCTCAATAATGTACATTTATGTAGAGAGAATTGAATTCTGACATACCACACTTAATTATTATTAGGTGAACCCTGTACATCTGCAAAGAATGGAAAGGAAGGCAATGTACAAGGTAAGTGGCCCACTTGTAAGTATACATTACTGTATGCTATTCCATTATTATTAGTGTTTTCAAATAAATGTTTTATAGGGTCAGCATCAGAAAGAAACAGTTCAGCTACACCAATACATTTATCAGCAAAATTATTACTACTGCTGTTGCTGATGATGATGATAACATAGATATATTTTTGAGGCAGCCTGAGGAAAGTGGCACACAGTCCCCAAGTTTAATGGCAGGATCTCTCTCCCCATAACATGTGAGTAACTTTGCAGAAAGTGACAGTGTATCACAAAGTCAAACACAAGCTGACATGCTACTCACATGTGTACAAGAGGAAAATGTCTGCACTTCTACATCAGTATCTCCGAAAAAAGACGAGCACTTTGAGGATGATGGCAGCATTCAGAGGTAACCGTGTCCATAGTGACATCTTTACAAAGGGGAGGTAGGCACAGGAATTTCTTACAGCTATTACAGAAAACAAGTAAAGCATTGGCTACCCAAAAGGAAATGTGCTGTGACACTGTTAGGGCTCACAGCAGTGCCACAGAGAGTCAGATGGAAATGGTAAGAGTTCTTCAAGGCATGCATGATGATTTCAAGCACTACTTTGAAAATGCAGAAAGTATGCATAATGCTATGATCACATTAATGTGTGGTATGGTGGCGCACCAAGCATAAGTGGCCACCTCTATTCACACAGTAGCTAGGACATACCAGAGTCAAGCTGGAATCAGTCTTGCAAAGGGTAGAGGCTGGGATACTCTCCAGACACACTGGGGAAGATCATGTATGATAATACTGTTGTTTTTCAGGAAAGCAATGTCAGTAGTCAAATAAACAAGCATGACATATTTCATACAGGCTATTTCAGCTTTCATCTACACCTAGCAGAACCTCACATTCATGGCCATGATTGCTGTCACACAGCACTGTCAGGCCAGTGGCAACAGGATCACCTACATCAAGTAGGTCTTGACATCAAGCCAACTCACCTTACTGTTCCCATGGTAGCCCATCCTCAAAAATTATTTGAACCATCACCTAGCCTCTATAGGAGATGTGTATGACTCATTTGATCTTGAACTACTGTAAATCAGCTTCAAAGATATAGCTGTCTGTCTAAATGGAATGTTGATGGGGGGTATTACAAATGTATCTGTTTCATTCCTGTAAAACTGGATTACTATTCCTATAGGTGGCAGTTATCTATAACATAAAAGGAGTAATGCTCAAAAAGTTTCAGGACAAATATATCATAAGCAAATGTCATATTGAAATGAGCACCCTGCCATGTAACCTTACACTGCTACTACTTCACCTTCCCCACTGTACACATGCTGATATTTTTTTATGTTTCTGAAGTTAGAATTTATTGTGTATGACAGCATAAAATTAACCTGATGTGCAGTACCACAAAATAATCTAATAAGAGATAGCATAATACATAATACATAATACAGCAGTATAATTAATTTTCCTTAAATTTGCAATGCATTAACTCAGGAAGTATTACACTGATGACAATATTCATTACTTTTGTATAATGAAGCAATTAATAAAGCAGATCTTACTCTTCAAAAGAGACAAAAATGAAGATTATTTTTAAATGATGCCTTACAGCATCACTGAACAGGAGTCAGTTAACACTCAGGCATAACAACTGAATAAGTAACTTTTTTAAAAGATAATAAAAAAGCATATTTTAAGTTGAGAAAGGATGTCTGATGAGGGACAGAAGACTATGCACTACACAATATAGCCCACAGATATCAATGCATGCATCAGATATACTCTATGTGTTTTTTTACAATAAAGGAAACAATAATATAAATGTCATTGGCCGCTGTTGTAGACTAGATGCCACCTATTTACCAGCACAGCCGCATGCTGTACGTGAGTCTATTGAACAGGGTTCCTTACTGCTACTGCCAATTGGTGATCATTACTCATATCTGGAGTGGAAATGGGAGCTGCAATAACAGCATGGGTCACTTCAGCACCAGACTAGCACATGATCATGATATGCAGAATGCAATGTGCAGTAAACATCCTGCATGCAATAGCTGTGTCATAGAGAAGGGTCCCCATATGCCTCCAGGCACCTGAACCAGCTCTTCAGAATGCCAAAGAACCTCTCAATGACAATATGGACCTGAAATAGGTTTGTGTTACATGCCTCCTCTGTAGCTCCACTTGAATTTTTCACTGGTGCCATCAGTCATGGCTTCAGTCGATATCCAAAGCACCTAAAAATAACTAAATAAAAGAAAGAATGAGAGAAAAAGAGGGGAAGGAACAAAACAAGAACAAAACATTAGTACTCAGCAATATACTTTAACATGAATAACTACTTTAAAATATAGAAATAATATTTACACTTATCAACCAGATGACAATTGTACATCCGACCATGCAGGAAGAGGCTGGAGAGTGACTTAATGCACCAGATATAGGAATTATGTGCACTGCCAGGATGCTAGGAAGACATTTTGGTGATGCATCAGACACTACCTGGCAATTGATGGGATTGTAGCACTTCCTATTGTAGTACCACTCTCCCTGTGGACCAGGAGGGGCCCTAATTGCAATATGGGTGCAATTGTTCACATTGACTACCTTAGGGAAAAGTGCCACCCCATAAAAGGCACATATTGTCCTACCTTGGTCCTTAGGTGACACCTGGAAAGAGATATACTGATGCACATGTGCCATGATTACCACCAGGAACTGTTGCAATATGCTTGAGGTAGAAGTCAGTGAGATCTTTGTGTCCCCAGTCTGTCTCTGGAAGGTCCCTGTTACAAGTATAGGGAGGGCTATACATACCCTGATGTCTACAGGGATATGAAGTCCATCCATTTCTCCATTGCACCTATGGGGAGTCAAGTATACTCACCTACACCCTTATAATGTCCTTATTCACTCTGAACCTATCAAGGATTTCCTGATTATCAAAGTTATAATGAGTAATCCTATGTTTATATATTTGCTTTCTTGGCAAGCAATGCCACTGGACATAAGTGACTTTGCTCCAGCCAAGACAGGCTACTCAGAATAGGAAATAGCAAAGAAAGCGGCAAGTGACAGCATTTAGCCAATCAAAACTCTGATAGATTTGGTGAGGTTTCACTTTATATTGTGCATCTGCGACCAGCAAGGAAAAGTGGGAAAATTTGACTATGAATTGCAAATAAAGATACGTTATTAGCATAGAATGATTTACACCACTCTTCATTTACATGTCATTATTTGTACATTTGCTTATGCACATTTGAGGTCATCATGCATGGGTGTAAATGACCTCTATGAATCACAGGTCAGCTGCTGTTGTCTACAAACATCACAGATAGCCTCAGCACATTTGTGTAACTGGCTATGAAGCCAGTGGTATGCAAAGAGTCTAGTGAATAAAACAGCAAACAAACAAAATAAAATAATGAAACTAGAGGTAATAAAGGCAGTTAGACTACTGTGGTATTGGTGGTGGTGGGGCTATTGGATACTGAAACATGTTTTACAACTTTCTGTGTCCTAGTTCATAATATATATATATATATATATATATATATATATATATATATATATATATAAATATCAGTGTGGATAAGCAAATGGATGTAAAAGATCATGAGCGTGATTACTAGAGTGAGCACAAAATTGAATGCATGGGCTATCAAAGAATTTGTTTTGAAATCTATATGATCAAGACTGGAATATCAAAGTTTTAATCTGCAAAAGATGTTTTAAACAGGTGCAAACCCCACCCTACTGCTCTCTTTATCCCTTCAAGGGTATTATACCCCTGCATTCCACTCCAACTACTATACCTAACAAGCAGTTTATTAAACCATGTTGGTAGGTTGTATATTAATCAATAGGCAGACAGTTTGGTGTATCATGTTAGATCTATCTAACTTTTAAATCTTGTAAGGCAATGCAAATACCCATATACAATGCATAAACAAACGAGTTGCTAGATTTTTCATTTCTTTTAAGCATTAAATACTGTGAAGGTTAGAAATAAGAGTGATGTCAAAGTCTAGGGATCTGTTTCTGGCAAACAAAATGCTCATCACTGTACATTTCATCACAGTCATGGACACTATAGCTTTTAAATTTTTTGCCATGAGAAAGTTACAAATTTAGAGGAACTTGTTATTTGGAAATATACTATGCTGATATTAAAGTAATGGCAGACTTTCCAAATTCTTTCCAAAATTTCTTTACCTGGTGTTCATGAGTTATGATAGGGTAACACTAAGCTTTCTCTGGATTATGCTTATAGCTGGTATTCTATGCCACACAACAGCAGTTGCACTTGTACAAGGAGTGTAATGTACGTTCTACTCCATGTGACCTATTTTGTTTTTTACTGCATGGACTTCAGCTGCCAAAATGCTGCTGTTGAGCCTTCACATCTCACTTCATCAGCATAAAGTCTAGCTGCATGTCACTCGGTGGTTCGTCATCAGATAATGAAGATAAAATATTAATGACTTTGCTGGTGAAAGAAGTTATTAACACTAGTAGTTTCAGCATCTTTAAGTCTTCTAGTAGAACGCTGAATAATTTAAGTTGCTCCTGTGACTTGCAAGTATGAGAATCACATCATAGTTCATGTGTTTTATTTGTTTTAATAAAAGTCAGTGTATGAAACTTACTTTGTATTTATTTGCTAAGCAGGTATGTAGGTTGGTATATGGAAACATTTCATGTATGACAAGGATGCACAAATCATCTACATTTGTGTAACTCATTTCCAGTATATGCAGTCTAATAATCTGGCATGCAGCACACTACAGAGTAAGATAATATGGATATATTCTCCAGACAACAATTGTTAGAAGGCTAAATCATGAGTTAAATGCCAAGTGCTTTAGAATGATTCGGTCTCAGATAACTAGATTTAGTAGCCTTGATAGTAATCCAGCGATTTTTCCTTTGTGAAATGATTTACTGATATTGCTTAAGATCCTGAGTTTTCTACATAAGATGAAGGATAATCAAATTAAATCATTATGTATCATATTTACATACCGGATCAGTCAAGGCCTGGGTTAACAATGACCATCAGCAGAACTGTTAGCCAACAGGGTGCTGGCAGAAATTGGGCTACTGTTGGCTGAAGGAGGAGAAGAGGGGGGAGGCATGGCCGAAGGCAGGCAGAGAGGAGAAAGGCTAAGACTGTGGTAGTGAGGGTTGGAACTGTGAATGTTGGCAGTATGACTGGTATAGGGAGAGAGCTAGCCGATATGATGGACAGAAGGAAGGTTGATATATTGTGTGTGCAAGAGACCAGATGGAAGGATAGTAAGGCTAGGTGCATCGGAGGTGGGATCAAATTGTTTTATCATGGTGTGGATGGGAGGAGAAATGGTGTAGGAGATATCCTGATGGAACAGTATGCTAAGAGTGTTTTGGAGGTGAAAAGAGTGTCGGATAGAGTGATGTTTATGAAGCTGGAAATTGATGGTGTAATGATGAATGTTGTTAGTGCATATGTTCCACAAGTTGGGTGTGTGATGGATGAGGAAGAAAATTTTGGAGTGATCTGGATGAAGTAGTGATGACTGTACCCAAGGGTGAGAGACTGGTGATTGGAGAAGATTTCAATGGGCATGTTGGTGAAGGGAGCAGAGGGGATGAGGAAGTGATGGGTAGGTAAGGTGTTACGCAAAGGAATGCAGAAGGTCAGATGGTAGCGGATTTTGTGAAAAGGATGGACATGGCTGTGGTGAATACGTACATTAACAAGAGGGAGGAGCATAAGGTGACATACAAGAGTGGAGGAAGATGCACACAGGTGGATTATATCTTATGTAGGTGGGCCAGTTTGAAGGAGATTGGAGACTGTAAAGTGGTAACTGGAGAAAGTGTAGTTAGCATAGGATGGTGGTTTGTAGGATGATGTTGGTGATCAAGAAGAGGAGGAGGAGTGTAACAGCAGCACCAAGGATTAAATGGTGGAAAATGAAAAAGGGCAATTGTGAGGTGGAGTTCAGGGAAGAGTTAAGACAGGCACTGGGTAGCAGTGAAGAGTTACCAAATAGTTGGGTAACTACAGCAGAGCTAGTAAGGGAGACAGCTAGAAAGGTGCTTGGTATGACATCTGGACAGAGAAAAGGATGACAAAGAGACATGGTGGTGGAATGAGGAAGTACAGGAGAGTATACAGAGAAATAGGTTGGCAAAGAAAAAGTGGGATTGTCAGAGAGATGAAAAAAGTAGACAGTAGTATAAGGAGATGAGGTGCATGGCAAAGAGAGAGGTGGTAAAGTCTAAGGATAAGGCATATGAAGAGTTGTATGAAAGGTTGGACACTAAGGAGGGAGAAAAGGACCTGTACCGATTGGCTAGATAGAGGGACCAAGCTGGAAAAGATGTGCAGCAGGTAAGGGTGATAAAGGATAATGAGGAAAACATACTCATAAGCATGGAGAGTGTGTTGAGCAGATGGAAAGAGTACTTTGAGGGGTTGACGAATGAAGAAAATGAGAGGGAGAGAAGGTTGGATGATGTGTGGATTGTGAATCATGAAGTGCAGTGGATTAGCAAGGAGGGAGTAAGGATAGCTATAAAGAGGATGAAGAATGGAAAGGCTGTTGGCCCAGATGACATACCTGTGTAAGCATGGAGATGTTTAGGTGAAATGGTAGTGGAGTATTTAACTAGATTGTTTAATGAAATCTTGGAAAGTGAGAGGATGCCTGAGGAATAGAGAAAAAGTGTTTTGGTACAGATTTTTAAGAATAAGGGTGATGTGCAGAGCTGTAGTAACTACAGAGGGATTAAATTGATCAGTCAAAGCATGAAGTTATGGGAAAGAGTAGTGGAAGCTAGGTTAAGAAGAGATGTAATGATTAGTGATCAGCAGTATGGTTTCATGCCAGGAAAGAGCACTACAGATGCGATGTTTGCTCTTAGAGTGTTGATGGACAAGTACAGAAAAGGTCAGAAGGAGTTGCATTGTGTTTTTGTAGACTTAAAATATTTAAACTCATCCACCTTCGCCACTTCTACTCTTTGCATCCTCACCATTCCTCTGCCCTCCCTCTCATTCACACACATATAGCCTTAGTCCTGCTGATCTTCATTCCTCTTCTCTCTAGAGCATATCTCCATCTCTCCAGGGTCTACCTCAAGTTTTGGAGACAGCAATGCTTGTAATACAAGCTAATTGCAGATAACTTCTTTTACAG
Organism: Protopterus annectens; assembly: GCF_019279795.1. NCBI lineage: Eukaryota > Metazoa > Chordata > Ceratodontiformes > Protopteridae > Protopterus > Protopterus annectens. The sequence goes on from NC_056735.1 coordinate 1,540,928,463, forward strand.
CCTTTAAAACTATGGGATGTAGAATGTGTTCTAAATCTGTTTTTTTTTTTTTTTTTTTGAGGAAATTAAAGACATAGTAAATTAAGACCATCAACACATCCACACTTAATGGTAGTGCTGATAATCTCAGCATGTTAAATGTAACAAAACATGTATATTGCTCAGTTGATCAAACAGTTGCCAAGGACTAGAATGCAAGAAATCTGCAAAAGGGCCTTGAAGTACTCAGTACTGGTTTGTGACTCTATGATGGGATCTCAACTATAGAGAAGATTATTTTCTTACCTCAAGGTATGAAAGAAACTATGGATCCCTTAGTACATAGATAACAGGCAAACTTGGTAACATACTTATAGCTTCTGTAAATGCAAGACAAAGCAAAAAAGAACTGCCTCAAGTTAGGCATGATATGCTGAGGAACTAGGACTGAAACACATGAGGAACATTATATGACAAAACATAGAAAAAGCTTGGGACTGAAATGGATGGAGAATATCATATGTCTGGAAGCAGGAGGAGTTACATGCTGAAATCCTTCCCCTACAAATGGGCAGAAACATAAACATGCATACACATGCGCACACATGCACATCAGCAGCAGCAACATCACCAAGGAACTCGAACAAACAGTAAATTGTGATATTTTATATCTGCCGTTCGTTCTCTGAAACAGCTAACTTATATTTAAAGCCATAATAGTTTTTTTCAAATAATTTGTGCAATATGGTGTGCAATTTGCTTATCTTAATATGTTGTTGTGTAAACACTGGTTGGGGAGCATAACACTTTTATTTTAGATAATGCATCTCTTATAATCCTTTAACCAGTTCTGTATGCTTGTTAATAAACATTTTGCAAGAATGGGTGTAACTGAATTCTGAAGATTGAGAGTGTGCAATAATCAGCATTGTCTGTCATCTCCTCAAAATGTAACTAACACCTTTGTGGCATCTGTTTTGTAATGCAAAACAAGATTCTTTATATTCATTGTTCTTTATGTCCATAATTTTAAATTCATTGTTCTTTGTGCCCTTAATGCAGTGTTCATAATGAGAGACTGCCATGTAAGCAAAGATCTGGACAGATGTTCATAAGTACACCATAAATGTCCTACTCTCATGCAAGGCACAACATCGAAGATGATGCTGAAACCGAAATTGGACATTTTTACTAGATTTTCCAGGCTTAACATTGTTTTGTCGTTCACCTGTTAAGTACAGTTTAATTTTGGGACTCCACCACCTTTTATTTATTTATGCCATGAACAAAGCTGAGGCTCATATTGTTTAATTGCAGTCCACTCCACATTCTGAAACTCACCCGGTGGAATGAAAACACTACTGTCAACCTCTTTTTCTGAAGTGCCAACTTTGTTTTTTATGGACAGACTGTGCTTGCTTACAGTTCCGTTAGTACTTCTGAAAGTAACTTGATAACTTAGGAAGGCACACAATAATATCCCTCTTCATTATCCCTGTGCAATTCATTGAGCTTCTTCTAAATGTAATTCACATTGACTCTCCCTATAATTTAGTTGCACATTTTTCCTTCAGTATTAATTTATTGGCCATTAACCTCTTCTTTCCCCAGTGAAGTCCAGAAAAAGAAGAAAAAAAAAAACAATAGCCTGTAACTGCATGTCTTATACTTTTAAATATTTTCTTTCCCAAATCCTAAATTTGATCTTATTGTCTTCAGCCCTTCAATTTATTGTCCTGCTCACACCTTATCTCCCTCACTTTTTCTACCATCATTGATCTTTTCCTTCAGTTTGACCAATATTCCATTCCATAAAATCTCTAATAATCCGCTTGACTTTTCCTTTGATTCTGGCGAGCTGTCTGTTCAATATCACACCTTCTTCTGAAATAAGCAATTACAACTTTCAACATGTTGTCACTCATATGTACATCAACCACGTTACAATTTCCTTACAATTCTTCAGTGCTTCCATCAGCATGCATCCTAGCATACAAAACATGGTTAAAGTGTTGTATAATGCCTACCGAGATGTATAGTAGCAGCCCTGCCCACAGCTCAGCAAACTGCAACAAATGTCACTGGCAATGTCAAATCTAACACACCCACAATGTATGTCAATAAAATAGCACTAGATATTAGAACAGAATGGAACTTTTGCAAAAAGAAACTGCAAAGTACTTAAAAATGTAACAAAATGAGAGCAATTTCAACGATTTCAACAATTTTATAGCAACCCCTTTCAAAAAACACTCAAATAATAATTGAAATATAAAGACTTAAGCACAGACAAATGGCAACTCGACTGGAATCACAATCTACAAATTTGTAATGAAGCGCTTTTCGTCCAAAAATATAGTTGAACTTCCTCAGATACTAAAATACATAGAAAAAATGTTTTACATAATTTTTTTAAATAAGGCTGAGTAGAGTCAGCTGATCTCTACCTTGAGAATTTAAAGACACAGTATTTAAAAACAGCATTTAAAAAGCAATTCAGTTAGTCTATATAGTATTTATTTTTTCATATTAAGATGTCTAATAACTAGTAGCAACAGCAATACAATAGACAACATTCCTACATTTAAAATTCCCCAATTACTCAGTTTTTTATATAAAAAATTAATACATGGAACAAAAATCACAGTGCAACTAATAGTTTATGTATACTATAGTAATATTACCACAATGTTTTAACTCATTAAACTTTTCAGTTTCAAGCAACATGTGATATAACATGCCATTTAATCCAGGGAAATTATAAGCATTAAGACAAATTTGCCAGAGTAGCTCCAGTTTGCGTGCGTGTGTGTGTGTGTGTGTGTGTGTGTGTGTGTGTGTGTGTGTGTGTGTGTGTGTGTGTGTGTATTGTGCTGTGCAATAACCCCCAGTGAAGTCAATGAGCACATGGTATTGACAGACTGTCAGTCAATAGCACCAAACCTTCATCACCTATCAACAAACACAGGAATACCCAAACCTGCACAAGCACCATTGAGGGGTATTACATCTACACAATTACCATAAAACCTAACCATCTCCTTAATCTCAGACAAGTTTCCTTTTTGTGTTCCCTATAAGTACTAGTGAAGAATCACGCTAAGTCATGATCACTGTTACAGCACAGTATAATGCATGAATCTCTTCAACAATCATTTTTTTTTATTTATTTTACATTTGTTGACCGGGATAGTCCGACTGGATACATGTCCATTTTCAGTGGAAGCCCAGGGAGAAAAGCTCCAAGGTAGAACATACAGTGAAAATCACAAAATGATTACAAGTTACACACAGTTTACAGGCTCCAGTTGAGCAAGCAGATAATATAATCATACATGTTTAAAACAGTGTTGATAAATTGGCTAGGCAGTGTAACATGACTACAGACTATAGAGGAGGATCTAGTCAGTTTTTGAACAAGGACATAGCTAGTGAGTTTTAAAGTATAGCTTGAGGCTTTTTTTGAACTGAGTAAGAGAGAGTTCAAGAGTAAGATCAGCAGGAAGAGAGTTCCAAGTTTTGCCAACAGAGTTAGCAAACAGAGAGTCCCCAGCAGAGTTGTTGATTTTGGATGTTTGAACCAGTAGTTTATTAGAAGAGTGAAGTGAGCTCAGGTTGCTCTAAGAGTTGATGATATTTTTAAGTGCAGGCATATTATCAGGGTGGTTGAGAACTTTATGGGCAATTATAAGCTGGTTATACTGAAGTAGGCTAGGCCATTCTAGTCACCCAAGAAGATTTAGGTTGTGACAGTGGTGAGTCCTGTAGGCCGTGACTGTTGCAAATCTAGCAGTATTGTTATAACAGATGGAGAGTTTGCTAAGAGTGGATTTGTTTAAATTAGTGAGTAGAGGGAAGGCATAGAAAAGAATGGAGAGTAGATGAGAACGAGCAATAGCAGTCCTAGCAAATGGAGTAGGAAAAGGTTTGATCTTATAGAGGGAGCCAAGTTTTTTTTAATGGTTTTGATAGTTTGATTGACATGGATATCAAATTTGAGGGTGTTGTCTATTGTGATGCCTAAGAGTTTGTTTGGTTCATCTGGGGAGATAATGGTACCATTATTAGATTTTATGGTAAAGAGTAGTGAGGAAGACTTACAAGTGGAGGAGAAAAGAAGCAACTTTGTTTTGTTAGGGTTTAATATTAGCTGATTGTTAGAGAGCCAGTTTTCAACTATATTAAAAGTATTCTGGGTTAATGTCATTAGATCTGTCAGGGAGGTGGCTGATCAAATCAAGGTGGAGTCATCCACATATTGGATACAGGTAGCATTTGGGATGACAGTGAGAAGTCATTAATAAAGAGAGAGAAATGAAGGGGTCCTAGTATGGAGCCCTGTGGGACACTTATGGTGATGGGTAGACGGGTTGATAGTTTGTTCTGCCATAGGACAGCTTGTTGTCTGCCACACAGGTAAGATTGGAACCATTGAAGCGCATGGCTATTTAGGGAGAATGTCTTAAGGGTGTGCATGAGTATTTGGTGGTTGCCCATATCAAAGGCCTTGGAGAGATCTAAAAAGAGGGCTGAGGAAAGCTTGCTATTATTTTGGCTATGGTTTATGGTGTTAGAGAAGGATAGGAGGGCAGAGGTGGTACTGTGGTGTGGGCTAAAACTGTGCTGAGAGTTAGCCAACAGCTTATTCTGGGTAAGATAATGCATAAGTTGTTTATGGACACACTTCTCCATAATTTTAGCCAATGGTGGCAGAATAGCTATGGGTCTAAAGTTTGACAGTTTGAAGGAGTTCCCTCCTTTATGGAGTGGTATTACATGAGATATTTTCCAAATGGAGGGTATGGTGGTTTCAGATAAGGTTCTGTTGATTATGATGGAAATGGGGTAGACTATGTCATCTGCTGCTTTTTGCAGATACTCTGGTGGGAGGAGATCAGCTGCTAGAGTAGTTGGTTTAATTTGTTAATTAGAGATATGATAAGTGATGTAGATACAGGATGAAAGCTAAAGGAGAGTGGGGTATTGGCTGTCGCAGAATTTGGGTTGGAGCAGCTGGGTGCCAATTGACTGGTAGGTAGGTGTGGAGGACTGTCCTGGGTGTAAAAGTTTGGTTATTCCTGTCCAACGCTTTTGAGGTTTGTTGTGATGTTTTTATTGAAGATGGTAGTAGCATTTTTTTGTCCAGTATAATAGATTTACTATAGTATAGTATAGTATAGTATAGTATAGTATAGTATAGTATAGTATAGTATAGTATAGTATAATAGATGTCATAATGCCATAATGACTGCAAGAAGATGAACATCAGCAAGGTACACTTCTTTTATGCAGCAGTCAGAGTAAAACTATCATGGAGGCTGGAAGCACTTCCACAGTGTCTCTGGTATTTACTGGGCATTCTGTAAATCCTCTGAATACAATACGGAGTCAGAAGTGAAAAAACACATTTGAAGAAGTGAAGAAATACATTTGTTTTTGAACATATACTTATTATGAAGTACAGTGGAAATACAGTAAACTGTGGAGAAATGTTCCAGATGCAACCACAAGGAATTATTTCAGTGAACTCATTTAACAGAAAACTGAGAGAAATTGAATTTACTGATGAGCGGGAGTAGAATAGTTGATCTGCTTGAAGATACACAGTGTACTGAATTTTGGCATAGTGTTGAAGAGTGATCCTTGAATGAGTTTACTGAATATCTGCAGTGGAAAGCATTGATTCACCTACCTGACCTATAAGTACTGTCCACACAATCAGGGTAAATATCATATTCCCGATATGGCCTAACCTTATTGCATACTATCTACCATGCCTTGTCATACACATGTGGATTTATTTTCCCTATAGTGCAGCATGAAATACCATTCTCTTGTCAGTCCTATGAAGAGCAACAGTCCCATTTCCCTATATTCTGTTGGCACTGTCCCAAATTAAGACCCACAGCAATGGCACTTATACATGGCATGCCTAAGGCATGTTACTTTCATGACTGCTTTTTCGAGTGCTGCTGTCTGACATATATTGTAGTACTTATCTAATACATGCTGGCAGCTGCACATGTTTAGGCCACTATATTGGCTGGCACTGATACATTCCTGTGGCATGGTCAGCACTTTGACCTGTGACTTCAGTACAGGTACCTGTCTCTGCCATGCAAGACACAGCAGCATGGGCATCCTCTTCTCCTTCTATGGCCCCCACGTTCCCCAGCATGCCACCTGCATCCTACTCCCATATGCTCAGAGGAGTAATGAGTAATATCTTTGGGTTTAACATGCTAATGCTGTTTCAGACCCACATCTGACAACCACAGCTTATGCTGTAGTGGGACTGGCGAGAATTATCTTCTTACTACCATTGAATACCCCCCAAAAACATTGTAGTTCTATAGCTACTTGTATGCCTGATTACTGTTCATACATTGACAATGTTTAATGTTCATGTGTCTGTGTGTGTGTGTGTGTGTGTGTGTGTGTGTGTGTGTGTGTGTGCATGCGTCTGACACTCTTTTTCATTATAGGTTCATAGGTTCATAGATTAGTACTAGGCTAACTGCCTTTGCGAGCCATTTTAAGCCTAGCCAATTATCCCTTGTGAGACTCAAACCCTTTACCTTGTGCTTGTAAGGCAAACACCTTAACCATTAGGCCACCCTCCCAACAAAGGTTGCTCCTCCCCAGGGAGACACACACACACTTACACACAGTTAGCAAGTGCAGGATTCAAACCCCTACCTAACTACATTATGATACTACAGCAGTACGCATTTACACGACATGCTATACACATTTGCCTTTAAATGTTTATTTATTATTTTTTTTATTCTCTTCCCTTAAGTAATTATTTTATACATTTGTGTTTGAGGTGCAGCAGCAGTCACCACACCATGATGAAGCCCTGCTTTCTTTTGCTTGGTATCCATCTGCCTGCAGACACTGCTTCTGTGTGTGATGCTGTAGGTCATCCATCATGGGGCCCCTAAGAGGTCTCAATAATGATTCTAGCATTGTGCCACACACACTCTAGATACACTGTTAGTAGGCAAAGTATGTTTGCCTGCTGTTTCCTGTAGGTTACCTGGCTGACGTTGGATGAAGAGATGGTGGTATTGGAATTGGGGTGTAGCAAAGCTCTATTGTATAAATCTCATCACTGCCTAGTCCTATCAAACTTGCCAACAGAGGAAGGAGCCTACTAAGATGACAGTTGTGGGTAAGGCTGACCTCTTGCTGGGTGCTGCCCTGGAGAGTGTAAAGTGAGTCATCACCCTGTTCTCTCCCTCATCATGATGTCATATTTCCAACAGTTTCCCTCTTCATATTCCATTCTTCTTTCTTTCTGCATTTGTTTCTCCATTGTGTTCCCACCCTTTTTGTGCCAACATGTCTCCTGGTGATCATTGCCATGACTTTGTTTGCTTTTCTTCCCATCCTACCATCCCTATACAGTGTCTCCTGCCTACATCTTCCCATTACTTTCATCCTCCTCTAACTTTCTTAAATGGGTGTCTTTTCCACACAAATAAATAAATAAATAAAGGGTCTCTCTCCTGCAACAAAAAGTATACAGTTTCTTCACCCCCGCATCCCACTCCTCTTTCTTTCCTTTCCTGTATTGGTCTCTGTGTTCTGCCCCTTACTCTTCCCACTTTCTAACTGCCCTGTGCATCCATTTACTCCCTTTCTATAAGAACAAAATTGTTAAGGGCCTTGCTTGCAGGCCCTTATTACAGCACTCAGGAATTTTCATAGTGGCGCAGCTTTGTGTGTGTGTGATGAGGATAGATGCAAGTTTGCTAAGTGCATGTGACTGAGATTCATAGGTCGATGCTTCTCTATTTATGGTTCTTTGTGATTTGCTAATCAGTTAATCATTCTTGATCTAATGGACACTTACTACCCTGTTAACTAGCTTTTAGCTGAATCGCATAGCTTTGACTGTACGAGTCAGCCAATGAGTGACAGCATAAGCAATGTTTCTGAATCTAAGAGTACATGTCTAGTCTGTTTATCAAATTTTACATTTGGTTGTATATTATTATTATTATTCCCAGAAGTTATGTCCCATTTTAGTACAAGTATTATTGATTACTTGTACAATAAATTCACTGAAGTTTGATTGTTGGACAATCTTTTAAAAATGACACTAGTTCATTTTTCTAAGATATAAAGGCTGTGTTGCTTGCTCTAACCAGCTTTTTAATTTTGCAAGGGAATGTTGTAGGCCATCAAGATGCGACTTTATTGAAGAGGCTGCATATATTAATGCTGAGTCATCTGCACATATTAATTCTGAGTTATATGCATACTGGAATTGATTTGTTGGGTGGTGACCGCATTTATCTTTTGTGAATTTTTTAAGTGTTAGATTCCTATTAATTCTTTTATTGCTTTATTTTCTTAGTCAGCGGTGAAACAGGTAGCACACTCAACTCTGCTGTAAAAGGCTACAGTTTTGGTTCCCATGCAAGGTAGATAGACTGCTGACACTGCACTGAGCCATAAGGAGCAGAAGCATAGTTGGCTCAACCAGCACTCTGTGCCAGTGCCATAAACCAGCACCTCACCCCGCTCAAGTAAGCAGAAACAGAAACACACAAAAAATACTTTTTGAAGGTGATTGGCTTACTACAGATTCATGCTCATTCAGCAAAAACAAACAAAAAAAATAAAAATGTTCCTTCTAGTCAGGTGGCTAGATGCACAGCATGCTCTCTCCCACTTGCCCAGCCTTTCAGGTCTCATTTCTGCACTCTGCTCCCAACTCCCCCCTCCATTGCATTCACATCTGAGCATTGTAGTGGTCTGTGTATGGTCTACACCATAGTAACTGCTTGTTACATTGTAGCAAACAGTTTGCTACAGTTTAAAATTGAAAAAATATATATATTTTTATACTATAACCTAAATGTCGTAGTACAGGCAGGATATAAGCTGTAAAAATAAAAATGGCTGATCTCACAGCTAGCCACTCTGACCAAATAAAGCTGGTTCACTGATGAAAGAAGGGAATTTCCACAGAAAATAATTCCCTGTTTTACTCCATTCTTCATATGCACCTCTTGGCTTAACCAGCCATTTACAGGTATTTTTACTTTCCCCGGGATTCAAGAACACATATTTTTCGTGACGGAACAGTGTATCCGCTACTGCATGGAAAATGGTCACCTTGCGATCCAGGTACATGTCATTTTGACGTGCATGAGCACTCTAACACTGTTCCTGCACAGAAACCCATGCAGGATACTAATCACCTCATTTACTGGTGAAAACCATGCAAATGAGGTGAATTAGCAATTCAGCAACAGTGTTAGTTACAGAAATGTATTTGGTTACTAACCGAATACATTTCTGCAAAAAATACAACAGAGGCATGTCAGTTCTCAATAAAGCATGTATTAGAGTAGTTATGCATGCTAATGGCCATTGGCATGCAAAACTGCTCCCCATGAATAAAAAATAAACTTTTATTTTTTTGGCCGATCTCAGCCATTGAATGTGTGGGAAGTGGCACACAAACAGGAAGGGGAAGAAAATAAAAAAAAAGGGGGGAAAACATAAGTAATATGGAAAACTGTTTTCTGCCATTATAGTCAATGGCATGCAGGGGCGGCCATGGTGGTGCAGCGGTTAGCGTTGCCACCTCACAGCAAGAGGTTCTCCAGTTTGATTCTTGGCTGGGGTGCCTTCTGTGCGGAGTCTGCATGTTCTCCCTGTGGTCGCATGGGTTTCCTCCGCGTGCTCCGGTTTCCTTCCACATCCCAAAGACATGCAGTAGGTGGATTGGACACTCTAAATTGGCCCTAGGTGTGAGTGTGTGCATGTGTGTGCCTTCTGTGGAAGGCTGGGCACCAGACTGGCAACTTGACACCGTAAAACTCCACTGCCAATCATGAGTGGACAGATGATCCACTGTGGCGACCCCTAACTGGGAAAAGCCAAAAGAAGAAGTAGAAGATAGTCAATGGCATGCAGAAAGTAAACAATGGCAGGGAACAGTGGTTGCTAAGGGGGAAGGCATGTGTGTAGTGCAGTAACTAGGGATTAAGGCAGTGTGGTATGTTAATGAGGGAACTTATACTGAATCACAAATTTCTTCTAAGTGTTATACTGCACCTAACCATGTAGGTGCTCTAACACCACCATATAGACAGGAGGAGCAACTAACATGAAAATGGGGTGTTTCATGCTTGCTGTAAGCACATGGGAGCTCTGTTGGCTGGGTTTGTGCTTAGCTAAGCACAGCTAAGCGAGGGTGTGTGTCTGAGGCTGTATATTCTTATTCCATGAACTGAGGAGCATGTTCGCAGCCAGAGGAGGGTCATTTCTTACTGTTTACACTAGCTAAATGAGTCTGGGCAGTGCACTGGGGATTAAACAAGAAGGACATAGGTAAAGTAAAAGGAAATAGCAGAACAAGGGAAATGCAGTACAAACAGCAATATGGGATACATCAACACACAATGGTCCATTGAAAGCACTCATTAATACAGCTGGCAGGTGGCTGCATAGCTGAAAATGAGAGGAGATATAAAAAAATAAAGGGCAACAGTGCAATAAAGGAGAAATGAAGTAGAAATCACTAATATGGGAATCTTACAACTTACAATGGGCAGGCAGAGCACATAATAATACAGCTGACAGGTGGCTGCATAGCTGAAAGTGGGAGGAGAGGTAAGTAAAAAATAATTAAAAAACGGCAACATGAGAATAAAGGCAATCATGCACAAATTACCTGTAATGCCTCTAACATTCACAGTGGCCAATTCAAAGCTATGAGTAATACAGCAGCAGTTGCAGCAACCCACTATAAGGTATGCAAACACCTCTCAGTCTGGTGTCCCCCACAAACTCTACACCTTTGGAGTAAACCTTGGAATTTTAACTGACAAAATGCTAGGGGCTGCCATCGCTTTGATACATCAGTATGTGCTGGAGAGTGATGGTGAGCAGGGTAGGGTCTACATAAAACTCAAGGGATTCCCCTCCATCAACTGCCAGGTCATGTGCAATGCCCAGGGCATTATCATGAAGCTGTGTGCTGGCAGCCCTGGAAGCTATCATGGCTCCCACATCTGGCATTCCTCACAGCTGTATCAGGGATTTGCCAGGGGGGGGACATCCAGTATGGCCATCTGGTGGGGGATGCTGGCTATGCACTGAAGCTGTGGATGATGACACCCATCAGAAATGCACACACACCCATGCAAGAACACCATAATGAGGCACATGCACAAATCAGGACCATTATAGAGTGTGTGTTTGGGGTGCTTAAGTCACAGTTCCACTACCTGGACATATCTGGTGGAGCCTTGCAGTACTCTCTAGTCACATGTGCACAAATGTTCATAGTATGTACCATGCTACACAATATGATCCTGTGGAAACAGCTGCAGCAGGAACAGGATGGGGAAGGGCCAAACAGACCCCCACCATTGCCAAGGTCCCTACAGGCACAGAGGGACTCGGACAAGGATCCCCCTGAGCCAGCCCCTATAGTTAGATGGAGGTGTGCCCAGTATTTCCTGGCCTTGGCCAAGAGGCAACACATAGCACACACACTGACACTGTAGGCACCCAGGGAATGACACCTCTCTCTACTCACACACACAGTAAAATGGGATGACACACACATCACACTACCTGTAACTTACCATGTATAGGCAGTGTACTGTGTGCATCCAACATAGTCAGCCCTCAAGCACTGTACAACTATCTGCCACAGGCACAAGGTAAGTCAGATGCCTTAACAGTAAATTAATGTATTAGTATGTTCTGCTAGCATATGTATGGTATTGCTGCATGCATGCAAGGGAATGGGGTGGACTACTGGGATAGCAGCAGACAGCTGACAGCTATGTCAGACACCATGAAATGTCTGCCCAGTACTGGCCACCCAACACTATACAGCAGTACCCAAGGTGGCAAATCCTACTGCAGAATATGTGTGGGGCCAACTAACTGGGGGGCCATAGCTCACAGTCATGGATGTCAGTGTGAGGTCCCATACTCACCCCTCAGACCCACACAGTAAGTCAGCTGCAGAAAACCAGAGATAAATGTCTGGAATAGCTCCACAAATGGCAGCAATGTTGAATTACCCCCTAAAGACCCACACAGTGATAGCACAGCAGGTCTCAAAGTTGCAGTAAGGCTCTGAAGGGTAACAAGTCTGACATGCAAATGTATGCCATTACAATCTCACCTGTGCTCTTTACTGATATGCCTGTAGTCCCCAAGACAGGGCAAAATAGTATGGTAAATGGAATCAAAATGTAAAGCAAATAGCACAGTCTCTGCAAATGTCTCCAGTCGACAGGTGTGCCCCCTATATACCCACAGAAATACAATAACATGGTTGGGAGGGTGGCCTACTGGTTAAGGTATTTGCAGTACAAACACAAGGTACAGGGTTTGAATCTCACAGGGGATAATTGGCTAGGCTTAAAATGGCTCGCAAGGGCAGTTAGCCTAGTACTAATCTATGAACCTATGAACCTATGTTTGCAGGGAAATAGCAGCATAACACAAATTGGTAGGGCTATCCCAATACACACTAAAACATGTTGCATGTGCTCAATATGCAGGGGTCAATGAGCTATGTCCACGTGTGGTCAATACTGTCAGGATCTGGCCAGCATGTTCTCCTGGCTGTCATCTTGTACTGCCTTAGGTGCAGGCTGTCATACGGCCATGTTCAGATAACTGCAGTGCCAGTGATTATGCATGTCAGTGACACCTACTGTTCTGCCACTAACATACCTGAAAGTTACAGTGCTATGTGGAATATACTACACATATAATGGACTTCTTGAGGGCTGTGTAGCTGATGTTCTATGGTTTTTGTGTATAATCATGCTTGTTGGTACTGTTGCCAGTGGTCATTGTCAATATGGCTTTTTCCTTGTTTTATGTCTGCTTTTGTATATAATGATATAAAGGACATGCCTGCACAACACAATGCAGTCTGTACCCACAGCCATAACACCAAACCTCTAACAGCAACATTTCTGAACAAGGGCAGGAGTAAATGTGAAACAAAGGCACAATGATAGGCATGTGTGGTAAATAGTGCCCTGACATACTGAGAAAGTTGGTAGAGTGAGGGGTTTGCAGTAGCAGAATAGTCTGAAGGTTATGTAGGCTGACACAGTAATGTCTGTCAATATTTTGTAGCATCACTCTTCAATTATACTGAAATCACTTACCATAAAAACATATGTTTATGCAGACTGGACAAAACCTCTAGCAAACTACCGAGACAATCTTCCAAAAAATGTACAGCAGACAGGTATGGCCACACCAGGATATCACATCTCAGGTTACACAGATACCATAGAAGCAGAAGATCCCCAGCCAGTATATCAACAAGTTGCTGGACTATCACTCAACTGGCTGTAGCCACACCTCCCCAACTGGCCTTGTTGGGCAAGAATGTACACAGCTGCCATTATAATATCAGTCTATGCATCATATGACTAGTATTCCTCTGGTAAAGCACTGGGATGATTTGAGGATGTCTGACACTAGGTAATGACACAATACACTGCACTCTCAGAATATAGATATGCCAGAAAATGTCTGCCAAAACAAACCATTACCCCGAGGAAAGTCCTCTGTAGTTCTGAGAGGTTATGTCTGTAACACACAAAACCCTGGACCAGAGTACACATATCTCTGGAATGGAATCCCACTATAACTATACTAGGTCACACTGGGCATGCTCCTATACTTAGAGAAGCACAGGACATGTTGGAATGGAGTCCCACTCTAAGTATACAAGGTCACATTGGGCATGCTCCTACACTTAGAAAATCACAGGACATGTTGGAACCTACATTGGTCTATATGACTATATTGTGTAGATATATCTGTGCATACAGACAGCTGCGTACACCTTAATTGTCCCTACACACACACACATCAGACAGGATTACCCCCAGGTATCTGTAGGTGGCCCATATGTGATATATCCACATCTGTTGTGTGTGACACATGCAGGCATATATTGCCAACAGATAACTATGTCAATGTCAAGCATACACACACACATAGATGTGATGAAGTGAGAGACAGGCAGTGAAAGACAGAGAGACACAAGGGGACAGACACTGCAGCATGAGTCACACACATGAGTACCCAGAATGGAATATAGTGATGCCCTGTTGTGGACTGGTTTTAAACAGTGGCACATGAAAGCGAAAAGGTGAGCCCCAGTGTGTAATAATACTGAGGTTGGGGTATTAATATCACATCACCTGTCTGTGTGTGTATGTCTCTATAAGTCTAAATATTAGCAGACTGTTCCCACTCAGTACACTTCACATTCCCCAACTGCACAAGATCTGCCACTGTCATTCACCTTAGAAGTACCATTGGACACCTACTACCCATATAAGCCCTGTAATGCATGTGATAATTGCGTAACACTATAGTACAAGTAACTAGATAGGTAGGAGTTTTAAACCCAGTACCGGCAATGTGTGTGTGTGTGTGTGTGTGTGTGTGTGTGTGTGTGTGTGTGTGTGTGTGCGGCAGTTGAGTGTGCAAGACTAAGGAAGTTGTGTGTTTGTTTGTAGGTGAAACAGTTTTATGCCATTCCCACCCACAACACTTCCCACTGCCCCACTTTATCGGTCCAAATGATGTCATTCCCTTTATCAGCAACTTTGGCCAATTGTCAGCCCAGTAAGCTCAGTAGTGCATGCGATAAATACCTAACACTATAGTAGAAATAGCTAGTTAGGCAGGGATTCTACTCTCATATCTGGTAAGTGTGTATGTTTGTAGGCAGAAGTATTTTGATGTTTTCCACCCACTGCCCTAATTTATCAGTCCTCCTGATTTAATTTCCCATATCAGTACCTTTGGCCAGCTGTCAGCTCAGTAAGCTTTGTAGCATGTGCGGTAACTGTATAACACTATGGCACAAATAACTAGCTAGGAAGGGGTTCTACTCTCACATCTGGCAAATGTGTGTAAGCGTGTCTGTTTGTAGAACAAAGTATTTTGATTCGTTTAATGATGTCATTCCCCATATCAGTACCGTTGGCCAGTTGGCCACCCAGTAAGCTCTGTAGCACATGCAATAACTGCCTAACACTATAGTACAAATAACTACTTAGGCAGGTGTTCTACTCTTGTATCCATCAAATGTGTGTGTGGGTGTGTATGTTTGTAGGCAAAATTATTTTGATATGTTTCCCACCCACTGCCCTACTTTTTCAGTCCTGCTGATGTCATCCCTCTTATAGGTTCATAAGTGTGCAGTAGGCTAATGGCCCAGGGGCCTTTACAAGCCTAGCCCATAGAAGGGCCCTGCCATTGTGCCACCCAATGTTACTTCCCAGTGCCTGTATCAAGTAGAGCCACTGCAGTGATCTTTGGGGTGAATTGTCTATTACACATCCACTCATCAAGATTTCTGTGAAACAGGGTCAGCTAGGTGCTCTGCATGACATGTATGTGAAGTGTATTCCAGGGCATGTGCAGTCTGTTGGTGAGGGACCTGTCCAACCAGCATGTTGTGTCTTGTGGTAATGAGGTAGAAGTCTCTGCAATGTGTAGTATGGAGGGATTGGGATGTCTTCATATGTAGCATTTCTACAAGAGTTGGGTCAGACATGGCTTTGTAAGCCAAGAACAGATAGCCTCCAACTAGGTGATATGACATAGAGAATAGCAGGAGTCTACTGAGTCTGTCTGTATGGAATGTGTTTAATGCCTAGGAACCTGTTTGTGAGGTACTTCTGTGACCTCTCCAGCAGTTGCAGGTGTCTAGTGAGGTACATGCCAAATGGGCCATAATACTTGAGTGGTCTAATGGAGAAAGACTAGAGAGAAGTGATTATCTCTGTCTTCCTGGACGCAAAACCCTTGGTAATGTGATGTGCCACATAGAAGGAATTCCTGGCCACAGTGGCAATGTGGTGGTTGAAGGAGAAGTTGCTGTCAACCTGTGTCCCCACATCTCTTATAATACCTACAGTGTTCATTAGGCTCCCATTGATGTGGTACTTACTGGGAATTGAGTGTTTTACCAAAGGGGATGGTGATGCATTTTGTGGTGTTACGTTTTGGGCCATGGTTTCCAAACCACTCATTGATCTCAGTGAGGCGTTTCTGTAGGATGTCTGCATCATTTGTGGAGTTAATGATGGCTCCCAGCTTGCAGTCCTCTGTGTACTTTGTCAGCCTGAGTTCCTCTGTGTTGGGCTGGACTCCTGAGAACTGGAGACTACCTAGTACTGATCCCTGTGGGACTCCACTTGAGACTGCTTGCCAGTCTGACTTGGAGTTTGCCACTGTCACACTGTGTAGTCTGTGAACCAATTTGAAGCCCACCTACTGATATAGGGGTTGATGCCTAGTTTGGTGGGTTTGTCAATAATTCCTGAATGAGGAATGGTATCAAAAGCCTTGGCCAGATTAAGGTAGGCTGTATGCAGTGTTTTACTGTCATAAACAACCCTGGTGAATCACTCAAAGAAGTCAACCAGGTTGAGCAGGCATGATCTGCCATTCACAAAGCCAAACTGTGTGGGGTCCAGAGATAGAAGATTACCTATATCTTTGTCAATTGGGTCCCTGATGATGCAGTCCATACCTGTACATAGTAGATGCATCCAGCTAATGGGCAAATAGTCCCCAAGGTCTGTAGCAAAATAATACCCAGGGTCTGTAGTTGCTACCCCTTTATGGAGAGGGATGACTGTACCATTACACCATTTTGGAGGGACAAAGCCTGAGATGAGGCTGTGACTGAACAGGGCACACAGATGTGGTGCCAGGTCTCTTTGTACATCATGTAGAACACAGCCATGGATATGTTTGGGTCCCATGGAAGCTGTATACTTTCAGGTGGACAATGCAGGTCTAACCTGGGGTGCAGTAATGCTGAGTGCCTGACACTCATCTGCTATTGTGATTGTTCTCTTAGGGGGGGTGAGGGATAAAGCTGGCACTGAATATGTTGGCAAGACTGTTGCCAATATCTGATGGCTCAGGATAGGAGTTAGCATTGTGCAGTAACTCACAGCACTTGTTGGTATTGCTGTGGAAGTTGTTGGTATAACTATCAAAGGCTTTTGTGATTGTCAGTGTCTGCTACAATTCTGCCTTCATAGCTGGCTGTAGATGATTCCATGAGAGATCTCACATTGTTGTTGAGGCTAATAAGGGGGTTTACCAATCTTGGGACACCACCTTTTTCTGCAACAGTGGCTTCCTTCTGTTGTACACTTTAGTAATGGCAGGGGACCATCACATTGGCTTCCGTTGTTTGGAGGACAGTGGCTTGGTTATATTAGCCATGACTAGCACCATGCATTCACTGTACATCTTTGTACAGTGCATTTGTGTATGAGGTGACAGTCATGCAGCTATTTTCCATTGGCATAGGTGCAATGAAGTCATCCACCCTTGTTTTTATGACTCCAAAGTCAGCTTTGGAGAGGTCTATCAAAGTGATTACCTTTGTGGGTGGTGTGGGTGAGATGTGGATTGCCATGGTAATTACATTATGTTTGGATCTGATCAGGTAGCGATTGACTACTGCTGTTGAGCAATGGTCTGATATGTAAGTAATCAAATCAGGTCAAGGTTGTTGCATCCTTTACTGGGCACCATTATAAGCTGGTCCAGGGCATTGGAACTGATGGATTTCAGGAAGCATTGGGCCAGTCAATTGGTGCTTGACTACTTTTCCCAGTTGATGGAGGGGTAGTTGAAGTCTCCTACTATGTCAGTGTTGGCATGCTGTTGAGGAATGTGGACTGACAGTCTAGGGACATGGATGTGGACCCATAGCAGGCTATGACCTGGATTGGACTATTACCCAAAGTCAGTTGTACCTGAAGTATCTCAGATGCATTATGCTGGAATACTAGTCTGGAGGTATGCATGTCTGTTATGAATATGGAGACACACTCACCTATGGAGCTGTGGTCCATATTTTGGGGCTGACAGCTGTGGAATGCATCATAGCCTGTTAGCACAAGGCTGCTGTCTGCTGCTGTAAACCCGGTCTCTGTTACCGCACAACTATCAATGTTCTCTATTTTGAGGAGTACTTTGAGTGACTGCAACTTGAGAGTTAGATGTCTACTGTTGAGCAGCATGACCCTCAGATTGCATTCTTGTCTAGCTATTACAGTGGTAATGTGATTTGGAACACTGCCTAAAAATACACTATAGGGGAGGCAAGAGACTTAGCCAGTACCTGGAAACCCAGGAGTGACCGATACAGGTCATCTCTGACAAGGCATTGAGGTCTGTCAATTATGTTATCATAAGCAGAGAGACTGGATCCCCTGAGAATGACAAACAACATGTAAGCCAATGTTGAAGTCAATAATTTGTTGACAGTACTGCAGTATCATTCTGAGTGATGATAGTATACTGCTCAGGGCTACTGTCATATGTGCTTGGACCACATAATCCAATAGCTCAACCATGTCTTTTGTCATGCAGTCCAGGGAGGTGCATCTCAGGTCATTCACACCCAAATAGATGATGACAGAATGATACTAGTAGTTGTGGAGTGACCTGACTGGGTGTCTCATGTGTTGGATGCTGGCATGTGATAGACAGCTGGCTGTTACCTTCTTCATTTTCAGCTTAGTGAGTTGGATATATGTGTGCCTCATTACTGAGTCACCCATGATTACTGCATTGGGCAAGGTGATTAGCCTTACAGGCATAGGTTGAGGGGCACACTGTGTAGATGACATATGTCTCCTTTGGCATGTGATGTTGTGGTGGTCAAGTGGGCGTCTGTCTTGCTGGACTGTGCTGTTTGGGTAAATGTCCATTGAGCACCTCTGTAAATGTGGGTGTGCGGTTTGTGAGTGTATGTCAGGGCTGTAATAGTGGGTGTTGTGGCAAGCTATGTGTTCCACATGGTTTGGTGCAGGTCTTGTCCTCCTCTTGTTGACCAGCTGGTCCAGTCTTTGCTGGAGAGTGCATATTTTCAAATTTGGTGATATAGGGTTAACTCTCACAAGGCTGAGTGTTTGGAGTTTAGAGGAGAGTGTTGACTGCGTACATGAGGCAGTTGCAACAGTGCTTCAGAATGGCCAAGTGCACCAGGTTAATGGACAAAAGCACAGAAAACTGCACTTCAATCATGCTAGGTGGGGTAGTCATAACTACTAAGTACTGTGGCTAATTCTGTGATCAATGACTGCTGCTGATAGCTCCCAGGTGTGCTACACTTAATGATACAATAACCTGTTGAAGTGCAAAGCTATTATGTTATTTGAAGTACAAGAGAGAAAGAACTAGCAAGATCTAAGGAAAAAACTGAAGGCAGACTTTCTGCCACCTGCAATACTTTACCACAGCTGTGCAGTATCAGCACCATTAGCCAGTTGCTAGTTCAGTAAGTTTTGTAGCATGTACAGTGACTGCATAACCCTGTACTACAAATAACAAGATAGGCAGGAGCTCTAATCTCAATACTGGCAAGTAAGTGTGTGTATGTACATTTGTGTGAGTGAGAATCATATACTGTGTTATTTATACCATTTTGAGTTGTGTACCAACCTCTACACTTCCCCATCACACTAATTTACTAGTTCTGTTGATGTCATTCACCTTAGAAGTACCTTTGGACTGGGTGAGATTGTATAAGCTCCATGGCGCAGAGTTCTAATCTCAATACTGGCAAGTGTGTGTGTGTGTGTGTGTGTGTGTGTGTGTGTGTGTGTGTGTGTGTGTGTGTGTGTGTGTGTGTGTGTGTGTGTGTGTGTGTGTTTAGGCAGGACTTCTATTCTCAGTACTGGCAAGTAAGTGTTTGTGTATCGTATACTGTGTGGGTTATACCATTTTGAGTTCTATACCCCCATCTAAACTCCCCCATCCTAATTTACTAGTCCTGTTGATGTCATTTACCTTAGAAGTACCTTTAGAGTGGGTGAAATTGTGTAAGCTCTGTGGCATGTCTGATAACTGCGTAACACTTTAGTAGAAATAACTAGATAGCAGGAATTCTAATCTCAATACTGGTAAGTAAGGCTGTATGAGAATCATATACTGTGTGGGTTATACCATTTTGAGTTGTGTACCACCCTCTACACATCCCCTCACCCTAATTTACTAGTCCTGTTGGTGTCATTCACCTTATAAGTACCTTTGGAGTAGGTGAAATCGTATAAGCTCTGTGGCGAGTCTGATAACTGTGTAACACTATAGTAGACATAAATAGATAGGCAGGAGTTCTAATTTCAATAATGGTGTGTGTGTGTGGATCATATCCTGTGTGGCTGATACCATTTTGATGTGTGTACCATACATGGCTGTTTACCACCTCCTGATGGCATTACTTTATATAGTGTGGTAATGGCATCTGCCTCACATGCAGCATGTTAAAACATTGTACAGACCATACTATTCCCCTGTACAGATATGTTTAGAATATCCAGATGTTTGCAACCTATAAGTGTTCTGTGTCCCTTAAAAATGCCCATGTATGTGATATTGTTTCCAACAAGGCCACAGTGAGTGTATTGACACATATGGCAGCATCAGGTATCATACCTGACTGAAACATCATGCTGATACAATGTCTGCTACCCTAACACTTGTCCAGGCTTGTAGGAGCAATGCATGATTCCAGATGCTATTTCTGGTGGGTTAACTCACCATTCATGAGGGCATTCACAACAGTATGTGCTGTAACAGGTAATGGGTAATGTCCCATGCATATCATCTATGCAGGGCATGTCGTGTATGTAGTAGTACAGTACATCAAAGTGGATATGTACCTTTAATAATCAGTCTATTGCCAACTGTGTTTATGTTGGTGTATGCAAATCCCCTTTGTCAGTCCTGACTGTGTGTATGCAAAAGATATACCATTTTGTTTCCATGTTCCACCCTGTGAACTCAGGAATACATAGCACAAACCTGTCATTCGCATTTCATGCATGCCCTCACCAACTGCATCAGGGTTGAGTGTATGGGAAAAAATGGCAGGGCCATCATGTGTTGCCAGGTGAAACTGTTTTGGTTAATGCAATGGCTATGCTTGTGAGGGACCTGCTGACAGGACTGTAGTAACCCGTTCTGTATGTATGAGCTTGTGGTAGTACACAACACTGAGGTGACATGTATGAAGGCTACCTGTCAGGGGTATGTATGGAAGGTCACACTGTCTGACAACAATGTCATTCACACACTGTTACATGCATACACATCTGGTAGATGTACATAAAAAGATGCACCTTACCTATGACACAGGTGGTGTATTCCAACTCTGCCATACTCCCTCTTGATCATGTCTGCAGGGCCACAGCCTGCAGACACACAGTCACCTGGAAGACAAACAGAATACAACATGTCATACTACAGGCAGTCAGTGGTATTGTACCCACAACAAATGCAAGTAAACACCACCATACACAGTATTACATAGCTACACTGTACTACATTCACCCTGTGCATCAGACCCATATTAGCATGTCCCTGCATCGATGGTCTGGATAACAGGAATGTGGCACAGGTATCATCATATGCACAGGGTGTGGTGTGGGTTTGCCAGAGGCCTAGGCTGGGCCATACAGTTGACATCATGTGCATGTGTGGTGGGGAATGCAGTAGATGGCCTGTTCAGAAGTGCTGTGTGTGTCTAGGGGTGACCTGCTTGTGATACAGATGTGTTTGTGTGTGTATGTGTGTGTATGTATGCTAACAGTCATGCCATGTGGCTGCCCTACACAGGGTATGTTGGACAGCTGTGGACTGTACATAGTTTGTCTGATGTATGACATGAGACCACAGAAATCATGTGATAACTGTTCTCACTTTTATTGTGACCTATAACCTGTGCAATCCGATAGAAGAACAAACACATTTGTTAGGGGTGACATATAGAATTTGAAATACATACAATAGGTTGGTTGCATGACTGTGCACATTCTTAAAGTACTACTTTGTTAAAGCACCTTTGAATATCATAACAGCAGTCAGTCCTCTTGGGAAGGTGTGTATCAGCATGGCACATCTCGACTTACCAACATTTATATACTCTCCCTGCAAAAGCCCTCCAACTCTATCAGATTGCAAGGGTATGTCTTCTGCACAGCCCTCTGCAAGGCACCCCATGGGTTTTCTATTGGATGTAGATGTGGACTGTGGCTGGGCCATTCCAAATCATGTATTGTCTTGTGGTGAACACATCCATGTTTGGATATGGATGTATGGCTTGGGTCATTGTGTGGAAAGGTATAATTTCTCCCAAGCTACAGCTTCCTAGCTGATACAGGAAGAATTTGGGACAAAAGAGACTGGTATTTGGTACTGTTTGTAATCCCCTCCACCTTAGCTAAAAGCGTACTTTTAGTTTATGAACAGCAACTCCAAAGCAGGATACTGCCATCACCATTTTTCACCATGGGGATGGTGTTCTTCTGGTGATGCACAGTTTTGCTAATGTGCCAAACAAGCCTTTTGGTATTGTTTCCAAAAAGTGCAACCATGGTCACATTCTACCATAACACATTTCCCCACATATGTTTGGGAGGCCTGATGTATTGTTTTTGAGACATTTGCCAAACCAGGATGTTGTTCTGTGTGTGACAAGGCTGCTATGTTCCGACCCCACCCCATAGGCCAGACATGTGGAGAATACAGGAGATTGTTGTCATATGTAGTACACAAGCAGTACTTGCCAGAGTTCCTGCAAATCCTTTACTGTTGCTGTAGATGTCCTGGCAGCTACCCTGACCAGTGTGGGTTTTGTCTTTCCATATATTTGGAGTGATGTCCATTTCATTGCAATGTCACTGTTTGTCAATATTTTCAACACTTTTTGATGACTGTCTTCACTGTGTTCCATGGTATATGTAATGTTGTGGAAATGTGTGTGTATACCCTTCTCTGGGCTGATACCTCTCACAGATGTGATCCCCTTGCTGCTTTGTAAGCTCTATGCAAACTATGTCTGTTGCTGTTGCAGGCAACTGAGTAAATGTTACGATAATCCTGATAGGACAACTGACTGTTATATGCTGTTAATCAAAGAGTCTCTGTCAGTGATGGTGGATGTGTACCCAAGAAGATGTAATGATGTCATCATATGCAAAGCTAATTCACCGCAGTAGTACCTTCAGCTGGCCACACGTATGCATCCAGCATCTTGAATGTTTTTCATGTGTTATAATTGTTCCACTAACAGATTTGTCTGTTTGACAATGGAATTGTACAGATTATAGGTCACATGAAAGTTTGGAAGGGTTTGGAACTCTGTTCTTCTGCTCTCATTTTTTATGTTTCACAAACACCTGCCATTGAAACAGGTGTGTGCACCTTTTAGATGCACTGTATAGCAGTAAGTTATAAAATATGTCCCTATTTTTGGCCCTTTGTACCCCCATGTTGTCAATCTTTGTCCACATTTTATGCAATGACAGGTTGTGAGGTATGCTACAGATATGTGACATCTCCTGCAAGTAGGCCGCTGTGATGACCACTGTGATGCACTGCAGTTAACCCACTAGAAGTGAACATGCAGATATTGCAGAATATCTGAAAGTAACAGGTGTGTGCATGCTCACATGCATGACCTCAACATTACTGGGGTACTGGTAAGTCACAACAGGAAAATCACATACTCACTGGCTTCAGGCTGCTGCCCCACATGTAGACTAGAGGTACCTATGTAGTTGTGGGGGGGAGGTACTGTCAGTAAACTCACAATTGGCAGTGTTACAAGATGAATGCTACTTTTCTGCACATGTACATCACAATCTGTGATAGTACATAATTTGCTGTGATAGTACATAATTTGCTATCCTTCACCATAGATGTGCACTTGTGTGCACTACTAAACCCCAGCCACAAATGCAGTTTTACCTGAAATATGCATCTAAATACTCTACAGCAGACAGTATTAGTGCAACAATATTAAAATTATGTGCACTCTGGCCTTACCTGGACATCCCTCACCTGTTACCTGGGTGCCACCCATCTCCACGACTGGTGTTACATGTGATGGGTGATATTTGGAGGCTATCCCAATGTTGGCAACAAGCTCCTTCATTGGTGTAAGTAGGACCTGTGTAGGTGGGCCCCCACCTGTCATGGAATGGTCCTGGCCATGGCAGCAGCCCTCTGTTGGGCATGATGTAACAAGTCAGTTGCACGATGCTTGACCTGCTCATATGTGCATCCATGGTGGCCCAAGGTGTTGACTCTGTGGAGATGTTCATCCCACAGGGTAGCCAACTCCTGCATATTTTGACGGCTCCGTCCAAACAGCACTGCATAGTGTTGCAGGATAGTTTCAGTTATTGCTACATTCTCCTGATCAGTGTAAGATGGTTGTCTTTGCATGGCACCTAGAAGACATAAATGGAAAAACACATCACAGGACCTCAGACATTGGCCAGAGCCATTTAAAGAGCCAGCACATCAGCATTGCCTATCATCAGCCACCACATACCACCACATACCACCACATCATAACCCTGTTATACCAGCACAATATTAACCTGCATTGCACTCCTGGTCCTGATGTGTCATGTTCCCCCCAATGATGGCCAGTACATTGCATAAACCACCATTCATCCTTAATGTTTGTGTAGAGGGATGACAGCGGACATCTTCCTTGTAGAAGGGATGTCAATGTTGCTCAGGCTTTGCTTGCATACAGTGTGTAATGGAGCTGGAAGCTTATGCCTGAGTTCATGTAGGATGCAGACAGGAATGTTCTCAGGTCCCATAGAGAACTGCTTTTGTTGACTTTGATTAGGCAGGATGCACCTGCTCACATATGATGAGGGGAGGTATGCAGATGCTGTGCATATCCACCTACATTGATGGTGAGCCGGGGGGGTGATGTTTGCTCTAAACCTGTCTGCAGCTCGTTGCCTATAGCTATGGTGTGTGTATGTGGTGTGCTTGACCATCATTACAAGGTGGGTTGTGTGGTCACCTTTGAGATTGCAGACATATGTGAAGATGGCCTTGTGATTACCCTTGGTGGATGTGTCCAATTTGAACTCATAGTTAGCCTTACAGTAATCCACCTAGGACAAAGGTTGACTTGCTACCTAGTTGGTGCCTGCACCTACTCTGACCTGTACAGCTGACATAGCAACCAATCGTGTTTTATGTATTGCTGCTTTCCAGCAAAGGGGATTACTCTACTTTGGTGGAGACAGGTTTTACAGGTAAGGTATTGCTGAGTTCATACAGCTATGTTGGTGGTCATATGGCTGTGTGTAGTAGGCATGGACTAAAGCTCATAACATGGTTGGACACCTCTAACATGTCAACATGATACTCATGCTTATTCTACTACCTATGTTTGTGTCAGGGCAATGCAATTACCAGTAGCTGTAGAAATCAAACTCTGTTGAATGCACAGTAACTAAAATTACACACATACAACATGAACAGCTTATTTAACATATTTTGCATCCCATTTCTGTTGTTATGAGGCAGCCAGATACACCTACTCATACTGACATGTGCACGTGTAATACCTGATATACATTTCTGTCCTATGTCAGTACGGTGCACTGTATTCACACCCTTGATGCCCACTCATCCCACTCCACCTGATACAGCAGGTTATCTGTAGGATGCCACACATACATGGGGGAGCAATGGGACAAAATTAGTGACACTGTCTTCATATTGCTGTAACACACCTGAGTCATTCGATAACACAGTAGCCTTTGCATTGACAGGTATACCCGGGAGGATGTCCAACACTCATATGGCAGGAAAGGAGGAGAAAGACTAGGAGTGTGGTAGTGAGGGTAGGAACCTTTAATGTTGGCAGTATGACTGGTATAGGGACCGCGCTAGCTGATATGATGGCCAGAAGGAAGGTTGATATACTGTGTGTGCAAGACACCAGATTGTAGGGGATTACGACTAGGTGTATTGTAGGCAGGTCAAACTTGTGCTATCATGGTGTGGATGGGTGGAGAAAGGGGGTAGGGGTTATTCTGAAGGAACAGTATGCCAAGAGTGTTTTGGAGTATGACATGACTGTCTAATAGAGTCATGTTTATGAAACTAGAAATTGATTATGTAATGATGAATGTTGTTAGAAAATATGCTATCCAAGTTGGTTTTGAGAAAGATGAGTAAGAGGAATGTGAAGTCATTTGGATGACATGGTGATGACTGTACCCAAGGGTGACAGAGTGGTGATTGCAGAAGATTTTAATGGTCGTGTTGAAGGGAACAGAGAGGATGAGGAAGTGATGGGTATGTATGGTGTTAAGCAAAGGAATGCAGATGTGAGATGGTAGTGAATTTTGCAAACAGGATGGACATGGCTGTGGTGAATACATACTATAACAAGAGGGAGGAGCATAGGGTGACATACAAGAGTGGAGGGAGATGCACCCAGGTGAAATATATCCAGTGTAGAAAGGGCCAGTTTGAAGGAGATTGGAGACTGTAAAGTGGTGAGAGGGGACAGTGTAGTTAGGCAGCAGAGACTGTTGGTCTGTAAGATGATGTTGATGATCAAGAAGAGGAGGATTGTGAGGGCAGCACCAAGTATCAAATGATGGGAACTGGAAAAGGGTGATTGTGAGGTGGAGTTCAGGGAAAAGTTAAGACAGGCACTGGGTGGCAGTGACGATTTAACAAATATCTGGGTAAGTACAGAAGAGCTAGTAAGGGAGATGGCTAGAAAGGTGCTTTGTGTGACATGTGGATGGAGGAAAGAGTACAAGGACACCTGGCGGTGGATTGAGAAAGTACAGGACAGTATACACAGAAAGAGGTTGGGGATGAAGGAGTGGGATTGTTGGAGAGATGAGGAACGTAGACAAGATTATAAGGAGATGAGGTGCATGGCAAAGAGAGAGGTGGCAAAGGCTAAGGATGATGCATATGATGACTTGTATGACAGGTTGGACACTAAGGAGGGATGAAAGAACTTGTACCGGTTGGCTAGACAGAGGGACTGAAAGATGTGCAGCAGATAACGGTGATAAAGACTAATGAGGTAAATGTACTCACAAGCGAGGAGAGTGTGTTGCGCAGATGGACAGAGTACTTTGAGATACTGATGAATGGAGAGAATGATAGAGAGATGGTTGGATGATGTGAGTATGGTGAATCAGGAAGTGGCACGGCTTACCAAGGAGGAAGTAAGGATCGCTATGATGACAATGAATATTGGAAAGCCTGTTGGTCCACATGACATACCTGTGGTAGCATGGAGGTGTTTAGGGGAAGTGGCAGTGGTGTTTTTCACCAGATTGTTTAATGATATCTTGAAAAGTGAGAGGTTGCATGTGGAGTGGAGAGAAAGTGTTTGGATACCATTTTAGGAATAAGGTTGATGTGCAGAGATTTAGTAGCTACAGAGGGATAACATTAATCAGTCACAGCATGAAGTCATGGTAAAGAGTAGTGGAAGCTAGGTTAAGCAGGGCAGTGATGAGTAGTGGTCAGAAGTATATTGTCATGCCAGGTAAGAGCACTGCAGATGTGATGTTTTCTCTGAGAGTGTTGATGGAGTAGTACAGAGAAAGTCAAGAGTTGCTTTGTGTCTTTCTAGATGTAGAGAAAGCATATGACAGGGTGCCTAGACGGGAGTTGTGGTATTGTTTGAGGAAGTCATGAGTGGCAGAGATATATGTAAAACTGGCACAGGATATGTACAAGGGTGGTGTGACAGTGGTGAGGTCTTGCGGCAGGAGTGATGGATGCATTTAAGGTGGAAGTGGGATGACATTAGGGATCAGATGTGAGCCCTTTCTTATTTGCAGTGGCAATGGACAGGTTGACAGACAAGATCATACAGGAGTCTCCGTTGACTATAATGTTTGCAGATGACATTGTGATCTGTACTGAGAGTATGGTACAGATGTAGGAGACCCTGTAGAGGTGGAGATATGCTCTAGAGAGGAGAGGAATGAACGTCAGCAGGACTATAACATAATATTTGTGTGTGAATGAGAGGGCTGGTAGTGGAATTTTGAGGATGCAGGGAGTAGAGCTGGCAAAGGTGGATGACTATAAATGATTGGGATCAACATTTCAGAGTAATGACGACTGTGGGGCGCATGTGAGGATGAGAGTACAGGCAAGATGGAGAGGGTGGAGAAGAGTGTTAGTACTTATTTGTGACAGACGAGTACCAGTAAAAGTGAAAGGGATGGTCTACAACAGGGTAGTGAGACCAGCTATGTTATATGGTTTGGAGACAGTGTCATCGACAAAAAGGCAGTAGTCAGAGTTGGACATGGCAGAGTTACAGACATTAGGATTTGTGCTGGTTGTGACAAGGGTGGACAGGAGTAGCAATGTGTATATGACAGGGTCAGACCATGTTGGATGGTTTTGAGAGAAAGCCAGAAAGGCAAGATTACATCAGTTTGGGCATGTGCTGCAGAGGGATGCTGAGTATACTGGAAAAAGGATGGTAAGGATGACGTTGCCAGGTGAGAGGAAAAGAGGAAGGCCTCAGATAAGTTTCCATAATGTGATGAGAGAGGACATGCAGGTGGTTGTAGTGACAGTGCAGGATGCAGAGGACAGGCAGACATGGCAACAGATGATCCACTTTGGCAACCTCTAATGGGAACAGCCAGAAGAAAAAGAAGGAGATGTTGTAATGTCAGTCTTCACAGATTTGCCAATGATCTGCCAGATGTAACACAACTGTATGAGTAAATGACTACAAATATGAGGCACACATATGGTCAGAGTGCATAACACTGGACAGTTTAATGGTATGAACTCAGTATGTCACATGCTGTTCAACACACACATGTGCAACAGTAGTTTACTATGCAAAGACCATGTATACGTCTCTCACATTTCAGAGACAACCAAGAATATCATGGTTGTATTCATAACTAAGATATGAATATGTACGACATCCCAGTAGCTTTCCTAGCATTGCCACAGTCAGTATTGTTCAACACCCACTGCAGTAGTAGTCATATGTGAGCCATCCATTCCTGGGGTGACTCAGGGGCTTGACCTATGATCCATGTCACTGCAGACAGACCCACATGTAAGATCAGCAATATATCAGTAGGGCAAGTGTTGTTGAGACATATATGTTAGAGTTCCTATTTCACCTTCTTACATACCCCCTACTGCAGTCCATTACATGCTTACTTGTTTGACATACCTGTTTGTTTTATTCAAGTGTAGGTGGTTATGTCCTGCTTGGCTTTTATTTTTCTTTTTGATGTTTCTCTCTCTCTCTCTATCTCTCTCTCTCAAGGATGTAGGGTGTACATCTGTTTTGCATAGACAGCAGCTTGCATTTTGTAGATAATGCTCCTGAGCAGCTGGTGGCCTGTCAAGTCCCCCACTTGATAATTGCATGCAGGACTGCTGTGTTGTTATTCATATAGCCAATGGCATGGCAATACACTCCTATCAAGCATGTCCTGTGAGCATTGGCCCTTTTCCTTGCCAGTGAGGAGAACTTCATGGAGGTGTGTGAACAACAGCATCACAGAGGGTATTTGGAAATACCTCTTACAACCAGATCTGTGGAGACAGGCCAACCGACTGGCAGAGGATGCTCCTGCTATAGGGACAGAATGTAAGTATTGCTGTATACATTTGGATTAATGCTAGTTTAACAGGGTTTGTGTGGACATGGAGTTCGTGGATGATTTTAACTCTGATAGTGTTATGTGTTTGACATAACTCTCACCTGTAGGGCTATCCCAGAAAGGCCAGAATCTGGACTCTTATGTTTGGTGTGTTCCTCAGAAAATGTTTGTCTTTGCAAAATCAGTAGCATACTCTGAAGATTGCAGTCAGTAACTGCTAACATCAATTTGTGTTTCTGACCTCATATCCCTCAGAAAACATATGTTACAACTGACCCTGTTACAACAGCAGCATTCTCAGTTTATAGCAGCAACATTTCAAATATGCCCCTCTTTTTGGGCCTCTGTCCCACAATTATGTCAGGCTTTGTCCAGATGTCATACAGTAAGAGGTTGATAGGTATGGTATGTGATTATTTAGTGGCTACATTCCTGACATCATCCCATTGATGTATCAGACTGCCAGACATGTTATGTGGAAGAGGCCTTATATATGAGGGGAAGGCCTGGACATTCTGTGTGACTCTGTACAGTTGAGAGGTCTATGTATTTCTGGCAATTGTTGACAGACTGTCGGGATTGTGTAGCAGTGCGTTGTGTCAATGTTATTTGGACTGTGTAGAGAGGGGCATGGATGTATGTGTTATGGATCCTTTTCTATTTGCATGTGCATGCTGCTCTTGTTTCTGGTGGTCTATCAGCTGTATATGTATGTAGGGGCAGACTGAGACATGTCCCATACCAGAGTCAAGCATCATACTACACTGTGAATTGGACCAGTATATGTGGGGGTAGTGTGTGAGTGGCAAACATGTTGAGATGTTTTTGTTCATACAGTCCTTATACTGTACCCTTCCATTGGCTTACTGGTGTGTCACTGTGACTGTGGTTGAATTGGTTGTGGGTATGCACTTTCACACTGTCTGTTTTTCAGTGCTGTGATATCCCTGTAGTGCCTGATACATTTGCCAATACATGTGTAATTCCCCCTAGCAGATTTGGGTTACTGTTGTGTCATTCTGTCTGTAATTTGGACAGTGCTTGGTGACATGCTTAGCAGCTGAGTGTAGTTTCCGTAATGTGATGTTATATCCAGATATTTGTAGTATGTAGTGTTGCCTGGCCCCCATAAGTGTTGTGTATTTCTAACACATCAGTGGGCCGATGTGAGGATTTCAGTCACTAACTAGTGGGAAGTAAATGAGTGTTGGACTTGTGCTATTTCAGTCAATATATGTTAGGACAGACATGAGGGTGTTACTGCAGCAACTGTGTCAGCTTATCTATTCCAGTATTTCAGATATGTCCCTATCTCCATGGGTTTCTCTGCCCACTTTGTCAGGCCTGGCCCAAGTTCATTCCACTAAGGGTTCTGAGCCTACCTCAGGACTGTCTGGATTGTTGCAGTATGTCCAGGATTATTGCTCATATTTCTGGTCTGTTCCATAGGTTCAAGCTTTTCATTTCCCTGGTAAATCATTGTGAGGATCTGAGGATTTCTGACAATAAATGATGACATACATGTCAGTTTTAGAACTCACATCTTTCAGAACATGTATGCTGAAACAAACCCTGTCACTCTGGCAGCATTCTACATTTATAAGAGTGATATTTGACTTATGTCCCTAGTTTGGTTCCATTGCCCCCCCCCCCCATCTGGACAGCCTTGGGCCAGATTTCCTGCAGTAAGGGGTTGGTAGGTATGGTTCTGAGGTATGACTCCACTACATGTTATGAGCATATATATATATATATATATATATATATATATATATATATATATATATATATATATATATATATATATATATATAGATATATATATAGATATATATGTGTATGTGTGTGTGTGTAGATCTGATTGTATATGTATACAACTATTTATATAATGTATATATTTGTCCATATATATGCATCTCCATACATATATACATGTGTATATGTATAAATACAAAACCTGACTGATTCTATGGAATCTTTTCCTTACTGTTGAATGAGCATATGTTTGAAAAAGCATCAGTGATCCCAACAGCTCAAATGGTATTGTGGTACATTGCTCTCACTATGATTTACAGGGCCCTGCGTTTAAGACCTGGCAGGACTGGTGATTTTGTTGCTCTTACACCTGCACTGATTATTTAAAAGAAAAGAGAAAGAGGTAATAGGAAAGTGGTGGAAAAGGGGCATGCAGAGAGAGGAACAATATGATAGATAGCTACGGATGTGCAGGACATGTGTACGGAAGGTCCATATCTGCTCATTTCTTATACAGCAACAGCTGTGCATTTGTACAGAATTTGGAGGTGAATTTGTACATTCAAACCCCAGAGAGAGGGGTGAGAACAACAGAAATGTGTTGTTAAACCTGCTGAGCATTGCTAACCATTGCTCACAGTTCTTTCTCATAATATACCACACTAATAACTTCATTTAGTAAATGTATATGATTTCCATTACATGACATGGCTGCATGTGCTTTCATTACAGTAGCAAGGGTTGTAACTATACTGTATGGGACACATGTATACATGGGGTGTTCTCACATGTTATATGCACTCACACATCCGTGTTGCACCAGCTACACTACCCGAGGTGACACAAATAACTTACCACATATTTTAATATGAACATAGCACTTTTAACACTGCTTTCCCATGTAAATTTGGATTGCCTGTTGTATTATTCGAACAGTGTATGCCTGCATGCAAAGCTGGGAGTCTGACCATTATACTACCTTGGTTTGTGGATTTGAGCTGCATATTTTTATTTCTCGCCTATTGGATATTAATATTACTATATTAAAGGGATTGTATTGAGGTTTTTGGCTATGTCATTGAGGACTGCTGTCATGACATGATGTCATACATTTCAGTTTCAGACTCGTATCCTTGTGAACATTAATGCTAATGCATAACCTGTTTTCTATCAACTTTCTGTCTGTCCTCTGTGCAGATAGGATAACACCAGTGCTCAGGCTGTGGCTGACTACACTGTAGAATGGGTCTGAGAGCCCATGCCTGTGTTCATGTTGGATGCAGCCAGGAATGGTATCAGACCTATGAAGACCTCTATGTGTTGCCTTTGAGAGGGCATTATAGACCTGCTTCCTGATCATGAGGGAGGGGGGGCAGGTGCTGTACATGCACATGTGTACCAATGGGGGGGGTGGGGGGTGATGTTTACACTTCATCTGTCTGCAGCCAGTTGCCTATATCCATGGCATATGTGTATGTGGTGTTATTGCCCACCACTACAGAGCATATATGTGTGTTGCCTCTGGAATTGCAGACACATGTCTGAAAGGCCTAGTGATTGGCCTTGATGGATGTCTCCATTTCACACTCATAGACAGCCTTAGGATACATCACCTGTGACCTTATTTGCTTGTGCAGAACAAGGTAACATGGCTTCCAGTGAGGCACCTGTTAATTCCTGGCCCGTCTTGAGATTATTTCCACCTATGATGGTTGTTGTGTATTGCTGCTGTCTAACACAGACACTCATCCTACCTTGAGGGGTTGATGTTGTCCTGTCAGGTATAAAGTTATATAGGTGCCCACATAATATTTTTGGTGTGGGCTGGACACTACTGCTAGTTCAAACATATGGGACCCCATTCATGTGGGCCTTGCCCATTATCATTGCCTGTATGGAGTCATTACACAGGTGTGGGGGCTACAGCTTCACAGACAGAAGGTGAAAATACCTCACAGGACAGGGCATGTGAAGACAGCCCAACAAGATGAGGGACAAAGCTCCAGAACTGGGTACAGATTGTATGTCATTAGTGCTAATATAGACATGGAGGGTTGCTAGATTGACAGGGTTCATCTGGACATGCATTTACTGGGTAACTTGACATCTGACAGTGATATGCCTCTGACATACCTCTCCAATGGCATGTTGTCTACAGACTGGCCAGATGTCTGCCTGTTATGCTTGGTCTGTTCGTCAAACAACATCTGTTTTTGTGGCGTTGGTAGGATAATGTGAGGATTGTAGTCAGTAACTGTTGAGATCCATTGGTGTTCCAGACATCATATCCTTCAGGGATGTTATGCTACAACAACACATGTAACACCAGATACTGTTTAAGTTTGTAACACCATTATATGTGATATGTCCCTCTTTCCATCCCCCTGCCCTACAAGTGCATAATGTGTTGTCCAGATGTCCTGCACTACATGGTGCAGAGGTATGGTATGCCATTAATTAGCAACTGCACTCCAGTTATCATGCCAATGACCTGGCAGACTCCTAGCCATGGTATGCAGCAGTGGCCAGGACACCCTGGTAATTCTATGCCAGTCTCTACAAATGACAGTTATGTATATCTGGCCATTGTGAACAGACTGGCAAGACTGTGTAGCAGTGTTCTTTGTAGATGTTTGTTGGGCTGGATAGGGAGAGTAGCAGATGTGAGTACCATGCATCCTTTACCTATCTGACTCTGCATTCTGGTACAGCTGCTGGTGGTCTATCAGGTCTATATGCTTGTAGGGGCTGACCGTGCAATGCCCTGTAACACCTCAGGATTCCTAGTACACTGTGAATTGGGCCAGTATATGTCAGTGTAGTCTGTGACTGGCAGTCAGGATGTTTGTTCAGACTGTTCTACTCTAGAGTTCATTTTGAGTACTGGTATGTTGCTGTGACGTGATGCACATGTATTTGGGTGGACATTTTTGCACCACTCTCTGATTTTCACTACAGTTCCATCCCTGATGTGCATGCTATATTTGAATATACATGGGTAATTGCCCAGAGGTGATTTGGGGGAATGTCATTTTGGTCTTACTGCACTTCATAGGGTGCTGGTTGACATGCATGGCAGCTGTCAGGAGATTTCCATTCTGTTACATCACTGCAGTCATACCTCTACACTGTCCAGAGGCCTAGACACGGTCCAGATGTGTGGCTCATATGTTTGGTCTGTTCCCCAGACAGTTGTTGTCCTTGGCTAATCAGGAGGATACTCTGGGGAATGCAGTCACTAAATGCTAACATCCATTGGTGTTACTGACTTCATATCCGTCAGAAAATATGTTACAACAAAGCCAGTATCACCAACAACTGTCTACATTTATGACAGCAATATGTCCAATATACCCCTGTGTTTGGGCCTCTGTCCCCCAATTATGTCAGGCTTTGTCCAGATGTCATGCAGTAAGAGGCTCAGAGGTATGTAGTAACATTATTTATTGCATTCATTCCTGCTACCATCCCAGTGATGTCATAGACCACCAGACATGTAACAAGGAAGTAGCCATGAGTCCTGTGCCTGTACATTCTGTGGGAAACTGTACATCTGAGAGGTCTGTGTGTATCTGCCCATTGTTAAAAGCCTGCCAGGATTGTGTAGCCATGTAGTGTGTACATATTATTTGGGCTGTGTAGGGAGGGTGTACATGTGAGTGTCATAGAGCCTTTCTATCTGACTGCATGGTGCTCCAGTTTCTGGTTCCCTATCACATGTATATGTTTGTACATGCAGACCGTGATATATCCTGTAACACCTCGGAATTCCAACTACACTATGACTTGGGACAGTATATGTAGTGGTAATGTGTGAGTGGCAAACGGGATATTGTTGCTCACATAGCCATTATACTGTAGTGTTCAGTTTGCTTACTAGTATGTCATGGTGACTGTGGTGCACTTGTCTGGGGGTATGCACTTTTACACCAGTGTCTGTTTTCTACTAGTGCTATATCCATGTATTGCCTGTTATATTTGATAATGCATGTGTACAGCCCCAGAGCTGGACTTGGGTAGTGTCATGTCAGTCTGATTATAGGTTGGACATTGCTCAGTAGTTTCCCTAATGTTGTTATATCCACATATTCATAGGATGTCCAGTTGTCTGGCTGATATATTTGGTCTGGTCCCCATAACTGTTATGTATGTATGACACATCAATGGGATGATGTGGGTATTGAGGTCAGTAACTAATGAGAAGCAACTGAGTCCTGGAATTGTGATATTCCAGTCGATGTATGTTAGGGCATACACTGTTACTACATGAACTTTCTCAGCTTATCTACTGACGTATTTTGAACATGCCCCTATTTTCAAGCCTTTGACCCCCCACTTTGTCAGGCTTGGTACAGATACATTGCACTAAGGGGTTCTGAGCATACCTCTCCACTGCCAGATTTTAACAGACTGTCCAGATGTTTGGCCCAAACTTTTGTTCAGTTCCACAATGTATTTTTATTTGTCTGCTAAATCACAGTGATGATGCAAGAATTTATGTCAGTAAATAAATGACATGACATTTCAGTTTCCATCCTCATATCCTTCAGTAAATGTCTGCTGAAACACACACAGTTGCTGTAACGCATCATTTGTAACAGCGATTTTTGAGATATGTCCATATATGTGGCCCATCCCCCCACCTTTTGCAGCCTTTGTATAGGTTCATTGTACTAACAGGTTGAGAGGGATGGTTCTAAGGTATAACTGCACTGATTGCACTGCATGTTATATGCATACATGTTTTCATATATATGTTTCATCAGACATATCTATATCTATATCTATATATATATATATATATATATATATATATATATATAGATATATGGGTCCCCTTCAAAACATCTAAAACCCATAACATCTAAAACTCATAACACTGAATTTCATAACATCTAAAATGTATAATTTGTATCTTTGTGGTTATTGTGATACAGTGGGGTTAGGAAATTAACTTTTCCCCACTTTAGTGCAATCTCAGAGTTGGTATATTTAATTTATGAGGGTGTGGGGGGGTGCAGGTAGTAAAATGTGTGTTTGGTAGTTTGGTGTTTTTATATGTAGAGGGGATGTTATTTTATGTGATTTGTAGTGTTGGATGTTCTGATGCACATTTTCGATGTTATGAAATTTGATATAATGGGTTTTATTGTTTTGGGTTTTAGATGTTCTGGTCTTGATGTTATGAAACTAGATGTTATGGGTTTTAGATGTTTTGAAGTAGACCCATATATATATATATATATATATATATATATATATATATATATATATATATGTGTGTGATTTTGTGTGTGTGTGTGTGTGTGTGTGTGTGTGTGTGTGTGTGTGTGTGTGTGTGTGTGTGTGTGTGTGTGTGTGTGTGTGTCTATATACAACACACCAAATGTTCCACAAAGCTTTCTCCCTAATGTTGTATGCCTCTATTGCATGATATGTTTGTAAAAGCAACATTAGTTCCTGCAGCTCAGATGGTTTAGCGGTAAATTCCTCTGACTGTAGTGTTCATGGGTCCAAC
Organism: Protopterus annectens; assembly: GCF_019279795.1. Classification (NCBI taxonomy): domain Eukaryota; kingdom Metazoa; phylum Chordata; order Ceratodontiformes; family Protopteridae; genus Protopterus; species Protopterus annectens. The sequence goes on from NC_056735.1 coordinate 1,540,965,231, forward strand.
ACTTGGGAATGCTGTTTTCTTTTATTAATGTTAAATTAACTGAATGCAGGATATGTTTGTTAAAGCACTCCAAATCATCACAGCTCACATGGTATAGTGACATTTTGCTGTGATTGTAGAGGACAGCATCCAGGGTTCGAGACTTGGCAGGGCTGACTATTTTGTTGCTGGGCAGAACAAGATCTCATGGATACGGACTGATTAAGGCACGTTTATGCATATAATACATAGGATGTTATATTTAAGCAATAACCCACAGCTGGGTCTGGGTAATGCTGGATTTACCCACGGTTGGTGTGGTTTGGTCACAAGGGCGAAGCCCGAGTGACAAAACAAAGCCCATGGGTAGATCCATCATTTTCCACACCCAGCCGTGGGTTATTGCTATTATACAATGACATTATTTAAGAAAAACAATGCTTACCTTTCTTAAATAATGTCACTGTATCATGCCTCTGTGCTGCCCTTCCACGGTTTTCCGTTATCCTGGAGCATTTCTGTTGTACTGCGCATGCGTAAGGGTATAATATAAAATAATATTTACATACACATTATAATTTTACGTTCACCTTCCATGACATCCTCCTATGTGCTTTCATTACATTATTTTCTTGTGTGACTATACTGTATGGGTCACCTGTGTTTATATAGGGGTTTCACATCTATTCTACACTGAAATCTGATTTTGGAAGTGCTACACTGCCCTGGTTGACAAAAAAATAGTTGCTAAATAATTTAAGTTTACTAAAATAATTTTAACACTACTTTCACATGGAAAATAAGTTGCCTGTTTTGGGTTATAAGCCATGAACACCTGCATGTAAAGCTACAATTCTAACCATTACACTATGTTGGCTTGGTAATTTTACCTGTATATTTTCATTTTCATTTAGCTCCTATGGGATGTTTAAGCTATGCTAAGGGGACAGCCATAATGTACGCACCCACTGAGCTACACTTAAGCATTCCTTAGGGTATTACAAATAAGTATTAGGTTATATGGGTGTGTATTGTGGTGTTCTGACAACTACTTGGTGATGTATTCGTGAAATACTGACATTGATTGGGCATTCCGGCTTTTATTGTGTTTCATGCTGATGCATGACATGTTCTCTATCAGCTTTGTGTGTTAGTGGGGCTGTGCTTGTACTTTTTAACTGTTGGGGGATTTATCCCCTATTATGTGTGCATTTGCACACATTTCCTGCTTTTGCAGGATGCAGAAGTGCTGTACAGTGCTTTAGCAATACAGGAGGTGTGTCACAGTAGCTGTGACACACCCCCTGTATTGCTTTGCTCTTGTTTTAATTTCAGTGTCTGTGGCCACTGAAATGATCAATTTTACATTTCAATGTCCGCAGATACTGAAATACAAGCATAATATTAGAGCAAAATGCAGAATATTCCTAGCTTTCAGGTAAAAGATTATTTGGAAAGAGCAAATATGTTGATCATAACCATTTAGGCGTATAGGACATGCTAACCAAATTAATTTCCTGTAAAAGAAGAAAACAAAACTATAGCTGTTTTAAAATATACTCAAGTAATGCTACTCATGTTAATAATGTAGGTACTGGGATTAATAACACCTTCATAATTTTATGTTCAAGAAACTGAAGAAGTACAGAAGCATCGTGTTTTGAGTAGGTATACTGGTTATGTGCCTTAAGTCAACTTTCAGCACACACACACACACACACACACACACACACACACACACACACACACACACACACACACACACACACACACATGCACACACACACACACGCACACACACACACACACACACACACACACACACACACACACACACACACACAAATACACCTATGCATACATGCAAATGTACACCCCCCCCTTATAAAGCTAGATTGGTCACACATAATGATAAAAACCTAGCAAAAGAATGAATGTGCTTCTACGAATATTTTCTGAGCATTAATGGAAAGAGTACATCTCTGAATTCAAGAACAAGATTAGCTAAATCAGAACCTCACCCTGTGAAGGAGCACAATTAGTAATATTATCCACATGCCTCTGCTGTAGCACTTTGAGCACTGAGAGGAAGTTGCAGAAAGAATAAAGGACCAGATTTTCGGGTGGGGCAATACCATTAAGTAGAAAGATACTTGAATAAATGTATTTATTTATTACTTATTTATTTGTGTCTGTTGATCGGGAAAGGTCCTACTGGGTAAAACCCATTTTCAGAGGAGGCCCAGAGAGAAAACAACACATTTAAGTTACACATGATATAGATTTATAATTGCAGGGTAAAAACATCTATACATGGGCATATTTACATGATTTTTAAATACTTTTAAATTATTTAAAGTTTTTAAAGAGGAAGTAACTAGTAAGGAGGTAAACTTACTACATACTTGCACAGTTCCTGGGAAAGCAAAGGCTATGTTAGTTGTACGCTGGCCAGGGAGAAAAAGTAATAAGTAAGACTTCGGTAATAATTGCATTCAACACAAAGGCCTTTTCTGTGTATTCCATTATTTTTGAAATAATATGAAATTAGGATAAAAAAGTTAAAATTTGATGGATTCAGCTAAGAAAGAAATACATTAAAAACTATCGATCCATTAACTTAACAAGTTTAATTTAGAAAGCCATGGAACATATCACATCTGACCTTATAAACTATGATAGTAAAAACCCTATCAGACTAGACCACATCAATTTGGTTTTGCGAAAAGGAGATCCTGCCTACTCAGTTTAGGAAACTCTTTCAAAAAGGTCACACAGGCTGTTAACGGTGGTCATTCTGTTCAATCAGCTTAAATGGATCTGGTCAAAGTGTTTGATACTATATCCCATGCTGACATAAAGAACCTAAAGGTTTCAAACCTAGATACATACATGGCCAGGTCATAAGCAACTGACTGAAAGAAATAATCCTCATAGTTAAGGTGTGAGGTGCCTGTTGAGGAAGTAGGAAAGTAACTAGCAGTGTGCCCCGAGGTTCAGTACTGGCAATTCTCATTTTTAGCATCTACTTCTCCAATCTCCAGAATGGCAATCAGATTTTTTTTTTAAGTTTGTAGATGACTGCAAATTAGGCATTATTTTTAACTGGTTTTCTGATACCCATTAATTAAAGCACACACACACTCTCACACACATACACATACACACACACACACACACACACACACACACACACACACACACACACACACACACACACACACACCTTTGAATGACTGCATGGAAGGACAGCTCAACATTCATTAAAGTGGCATCTAACTCTCATAAACAACTGGTGTATGGAAAAAGGGATAAAATTAAATGCAAAATGTGTAGCATTGTCACTCATTTGTATTAAGCAGCTATTTTGCTCAACATACATTATAGCCAATACTCTACTGCAAAATTATAAAGTTTGGGATCTTGGAACAAGGATTAATAATCCCCATCCTTCATCTACCACATAGCAGCTGTAAACGCAACATCCTTATATATATCAAAGCTAGTAACTAAAGGCATATCATTTAGGTCAAGCAGAAGGTTACATTTCTAAATGGAAAGGATTGATGCTGAAAGAGGTTGAAGTTCGATATATAAGAAGAAAAAGAGTCATATTTTGGATGTAAGTCCTTAAGAATAGTCACAACAATCATGCAGAATATTATTTTCATAAAGTTGCAGAAAATGTACAAAGAGCTACTCCAACATGAGAATTGAGAAGGGAAATTTTACCAGTGGATGACTGCAAGGATGTGAGTGAAAAATAGGCAAGACGATGATGGAATTTCCTGAAGCATATTGCCAAAAGAACAAAGGTCTTGGTAGCAAATAACTAGTTAGTTGAAAAGTAATAGAGTGGGATGAGGGCTAGAAGAAGTTTGGATTCCAGGTTAAAGATTGCCTTCCCTACACTAGAAGAGTAAATGCAAATGGAAAGTTATAGGAGTACTAAGAGAAAGACCAGTTCTGGTAGAGTTTTTAGTTAAGTCAATAATAGAAGCTTCTGTTAAAAGTGGATAATTAGTAGGAAATATAAAATATTACATGAGCACTATAAACACCAATCAGAGGAGGTTAGAAACAATTGGGAATGGGGACTGGAAAGGCAATTTACAAAGGAAGACATTTGTGTGGCTCTCAAGCATGCAACAAAATCCAGAAGGTTTTTGATATTTGTTTGGAAGTGTTTGCATAGGTGTTTTTATACCCAAGCAGAATTCAGAGATTTTTTTTCCTCAGGTAGATAACAGATGCTAGAGGTGTAAAGGAAAAGTGGGAGAAAACTAGGAACAAGTTCTTTGGGAGAGTAATAAATTGGCAGATTATAAAAAAAAATCCTACACAGTACTCTCTCAGAAATGATTGGGAAGCAAATTGCTGCAATTAAGGAAATTATTGTTTTGAGAATCTGAATTGCCTACTTCACAATGAGGGGTACTAAGTTGGCAGTTTGGCTGCAACTAAAGCAGTTTCTAGACAATGGAAATCAGTATTTAAACCATCTGTAATATTAATCTTGAATATTTTAAAAGGGACAAAGGAACTGGAAGTGGGATCTTTAGAAAAGGGAAGGAGCAAATTACATAGAAATAAATGGATTTTGTGGGAACAATACAAGAAGTATAATGTTCAGGATGAGAAGTGAGGTTTAAGGTATGGCAGGGATTGTGTAATCTACATAATGGAGAAAATAATAATTGTTAAAAAGGAAGAAAACATACATGTATTGTATAATGCATGGAAATGCTAATAATTGTTTACTTTATTTTCTTTTAATGTATATGTCCTATGTCTTAAGTGATAATTTAATCTTCTTCTTCTTTTGGCTGTTCCCATTAGGGGTCGCCACACTGGATCATCTGTTTCCATTTCTTCCTGTCCTCTGCATCTTTCTCTGTCACACCAACCACCTGCATGTCCTCTCTCACCACATCCATAAACCTTGTCTTAGGCCTTCCTCTTTTCCTGTTACCTGGCAGCTTCATCCTTAGCATCTTTTTCCCAAAATACTCAGCATCCCTCCTCTGCACATGTCCAAACCAACGTAATCTTGCCTCTCTGGCTTTGTCTCCAAACCTTCCAACCTGGGCTGACCCTCTAATATACTTATTCCTAATCCTGTCTACCCTCATCACACCCAGTGCAAATCTTAACATCTTTAACTCTGCAACGTCCAGCTCTGACTCCTGCCTTTTTGTCAGTGCCACTGTCTCCAACCCATATAACATAGCTGGTCCCACTACCCTCTTGTAGACCTTCCCTTTCACTCTTACTGATACTCGTCTGTCACAAATCACTCCTGACACTCTTCTCCACCCACTCCATCCTGCCTGTACTTTCTTCATCACCTGTCTTCCACACTCACCATTACTCTGAACTGTTGATCCCAAGTATTTAAACTCATCCACCTTCCCCACCTCTAATCCCTGCATCCTTACTATTCCTCTATCCTCCCTCTCATTCACACACACATATTCTGTCTTAGTCCTGCTGACCTTCATTCCTAAGTGATAATTTAATAAAGGTCTTAAAAAACATAACACCCAGTATAAATCCCATTCTTCTGCAAGTTGATGTGTTTTTAAGACTGACATGCATAAAATAACTGAGGAAAAAATTTGAACATTTTAAAAATAGATAAGCAATAAATCTGAATAATTTATTGAATTCCACTGGTGTTCTGTTTGATACAGGATAACAGAAGTGAACATTTTATTTACATTTTGAACACAGTAAATACATATATGCAAACTTTCTAAGCCAATGAATTTAAACTGGGTGCTATTTAAGTCTGAAAGTTTATATATCAATTGTTCTGACGAAGTCATACTGTTTGATGAAAGCGCTTAACTAACTTGTGTATTTTGTATTAATAAATCGTATCTGTGGACTCGCAACGTTGTGCTACTATTTGTTACATATATGCAAATATAATGAATGCCCCTACTCACAAGTTAGCAGGTTCCATACATAATATCAATTATTAATGCCATGCTTGTTGGTTTTGTCTCTTTAAACAATTTACATTTTACAGACATGAATGATCTTTATTCTACCATTCATCATGTCAAAGCTACTCTCTGGTACAACACTCTATCACCGATAGATGATCATGTGATCCAGTAAGGACATTATCATATTCTAAGATGCTTGTCTCCAAAGCGCATTGGTCATTTTTGAACCAAGTATAATTAATAAGTCTTGACATAACCTTTTTAACATATAATATACCAATGTATACAGTTTTTGATACAAAAAGTGTGTTGCTTTTACATTTTATTTTGTTGTTAAGGATGGCCTGCTGAATTGTTTTCTCAGAACTGAAAATCATTGCCATGACCTCATAAAAGACTGAACTCACAAAGCTGCACTACATAAATGAATATATGAGCTACTATATATGCGTAATTCACCAGTTGTATTTTCTTACTTCTTAGAAAGATAAGTTATCGACTAGGTCTTGCAAGTGGAACTCATCACATTGGAAATTAACATGGGATGATGTAGTAGTGAAACCATAATGTTCCTGGGGCTGAGACTGAAAATAAGACTTTCACCATTCATTCTGGATAAAACCAGACAAAGGCCACACCTGTCACACCTTCCATAACCCCACCCATCTCCTCCCCTCTCCCTGCCCAATTTGTGACATCATCATTACACAAGCTGAGGAGAACCTCCTTCTTTTATGCATTTGTAATGCTTTTTTTCTGCTGATTTACTATGTTTTTCAATAAAAAAGTGTAGTGTGTCTGCTAATTTAACAAACTCCAGTAGTCTGTTTCTTTTCTGAAACAGTATACCAGAGTTTCTGCAGTGCTTTAAGGAGTATTGGGCAATGAGTTTGATTTCTGGATAGTCCAGGAAAAAAAAAACAGATAGGTGGCAATGCTATCTGAAAATATTCCTTGGGGATCAGTGCTCTACCCCCCATAAACAAATGCAAATAAATAAATAAATAAATAAATAAATAAGTGTAACTGGAAATTAAATTCATTCTGAATCAGTGATGTTTATGAATGTCACCAATACACTTCAAGATTTTACCATGACTGTACACAAATTATCAAATGCAAGCATAGACCAGGCCCAGGCAAGTGGGGCAGATTTATACTGAAAGCATTTATGTATGAGTAGGTCTATAGCTTTCTCTCCCTGTTACTCTTTGTCAAAGTGGGAACTTCATCTTTCTTTTCATGACATGTAAATGAAAAACTAATATAGAAGGACAGGAAAAACAACTATTACATGGAGATCTATATAGTCAAATGTCTTATCATCTTTAAAACCAAACTTCTGAAGTGCAACACTGTATGAAAAGTCACTAGTGTGTGCGACTCTGACACACTGTAAGAGAAGAATTATGTCCCATCAAGGTTCTTGATGTTGCATTCATCAAACTTTTCTTTGTTCTTTACTAAATCATTGTCATGTGCAAATATACTTTTGTGTACTAGTAAAAGTGCATATGTATGATATTGTTGCTGTGAGGATCAAACAGCTCATAATCATTTTTATGTGTTCCAACTGCTGATGGATTTTATGTTTAACTACACTTTTCTTCTTCTGTCATGCATTTAGAATGCTTTCCTCAGAATGGTATTTTTATTTTTGTAGGCACTGGGATAATTTTAAAATGGATTATGTCATGCATTGATGAAAGATGGCAGGAGAAACATGATTGCGAGGAAATAAACATACCAGATTTTATTTTCATACAGCATACTTTATTAAGTGATGTAAAGCATCCTGTTTCAGCATGTCGAGCTATTCTTAGACAAAATTAATTTCCATATTTCTCTCTGAAGTTATATATCAGTCCTTCTAAATTTTTCTATCACTTGATGCTCCAATCTATCTGCCTGTCTGTCTATCTGTATTATCTGTTTATCTGTGCATCTTTCTATTCATCTTTCAACCTTTATTTTAGGGTGTCTGTTTCTATTAATGTATCTGCACTGCAATGCATGTACTTCTAATCCAACCAATTAGAGAGCTTACAGATAATGCTAAGCTTCTAATATTAAGCTTAATTTTATAGTTTGTTTGTCTGTTCCTCTCCCACTGTATTTGTATTATAATATGTTAGTTTCTACATATATACAAGAAAACAGTGTCTTCCAACAAACACAATGAACTAATGCTTCTTAAGTGAATCAATTCTACACAAAGATGACCTAAATTTAATGGCTTTAAACATATCATTAACTTTTTCTATTACACAAAATGCAATAATTTAATTTCTGGCAGCTAGTTTATCTACCAAAAAAAATTCTACTACTGTTGCATATTTTTAATTCATAACTGGTACATTAGACACAGAACATTAAAAGAATGGGTACAGGGATGCAGTTTTAACTTTTTCCAAAGTTCAAAGGCTCCAGGCATGCACACTGAGTTTTAAGCTTCAAGGGCCAATATCCCATGGGGAGTCAGGATACTTTCTCTTTGTTCCTAACATCATTACCTCTTGACCGGAAGGTATAGTACAACGCATGTTATACCGGATGCCATTGTAGGCATGTACTTTCATTTATGCACTCTGCCTAACTAGACAGCAGTGTTCTCTTTGACAAACTCATACTCACATGGCTTGACATTTTATATACAGTGAATACCTGTAGTCTGACCCACAGATACTGTTCTTAAAATCAGTGTTAAATCATACTTTCATACTTTGCATTTGGGAGGGGTGAGCCAACACTGAGAATTTACATTTACCCCTCCACAACTAGAACTTCCACTGTCCAGGTCACTAACTGAACTAGGTACATTTACATTTCAATCCATGTTCCATCCCACTGCATCATGGAGATGCCATACAGCTAAGACAGATTTGAATGCTGAGATAAGGAGGAAAACGTGTACTGAATGCCAAAAGTAATAAAGGATATTATCTTATTTTCTAGGACATAAGGGGGTACTTTCAATATAGATTGCTTAGTAATGAAAACTGTACTCTGTCCCTATGATCAGCAGGACTAGTTACTGTAGGACCCAGCCATTTGGGCTGCTGGAATCAAACTCTTACATTAGCTCCATGATCCATTAGGGAAAAAAGTTAAAATATCTGTCAAAAAGAAGCAATCCATGGAGGATGGACATGTGTGTGTGTGTGTGTGTGTGTGTGTGTGTGTGTGTGTGTGTATGTTGGGGGGGTGACTATGTTTTTGAAGACCCTTGTGCATATTGTTTCTGGGAGGTGATGCAGCTGTCTTAGGGAGGGCAATCATTCTATCAAGATAAAAGAGGTTTGGAAGCATAGAACTACATAATGGACATGAAATAGTAGAAAATGCATCCTGATTTTTGGCCAACTGATAGATTAAGAAACAAGACATAAGTAAAAAAAAAATCTATGTCAGCTGAGAATAACAGTTAGCAACCATGCAAATCTAACATTCCATTGCTAGAACAAAGCTGTCATTATTAGACATATTACTCCCTAAAAAGCAAGACATCACGTGGTGAAATATGAGGTTCTAGAGGCAGGTGGGATGAAAGAACAAAAGTGCCAATGACGCACTAAGAAGCCTAGATTCTAAAGCTGGAAAGATGAGACATATGACTCTGTGTATTTTATTAATGCTACAGATTAAACAGCAAACATGTAATGCTTCAACTGATGTAAGCAAGGAATACTTTTGATGCAGTACATTGGTTTTTAAAATATATTAAATGTACATAGACATTTTTTTTAAATATTTGTAAATTGAATTATTGTGAAATTTCACTCTTTTAACATTAGCTGTTTATTACATATTTTGCTGCAACCTGCACTTTGTTAATGTCAGTCAGCTCTTAAAACGCGTTGTTCACTTGGTGTTTACTTTTGGAAACAAAAGAGATGATTTCAAAATATATTAAGTAATATAATGATGAAAGATAGACTCTTCAGATCGGTTGCTATAGCTAAAAGAACACTGCAAATTAAGCACACAGGCAGTTCTTCCATCTAATGTATATATGCGTTGTCTGCTTTTTCAAATTACTAGTTTTGTTCACCACTTCATGACTGGGTTGCAAGGAACATTTCTTTTAGTATTGAACTGTTTGACATATTAGCATTCTGAAGGAGTTTGATTTTAGGTGCTTGAAATGTAGATTTTATGATGAGATAGTAAAAGAGTTTTGTGATGCATTAATTTCATGGCTGCTCAGTATACATTTTCATTCTAAATTAACACACTACACCCAACTCCATTTCACACCAGAAGCATTTTTATGGACCAAGGCCTTGCGGCTGCAGATATTTCTGCTATAACAGGACACGATTTCTGCAGAAGCAGCTTTAGGGGATTTGTAATCTTCCCAAATCAAATAAGTACATGTCTGTCAGAATCAAATCTTTGTATGCAAGATACATTTATAAGCCAGACGTTGAGGAGGGGTAAGGAGAGTAAAGCTAATGCATTAGCATGTCCGTAGCTGTAAGTAGAAGCATATATAGCAGTGAGACACAATGCTCTCAATAAAAGCAGTTTGCTGAATGAAAACACATATAGCACAGCCATTAAAAAGAGCTCTTAAGTGCTACCCAGGAAAAAAGACTTGTATCATGCCAGTTCTTGCAGAAAAAAAGTGCTTTTTGGTGGTAGCATAGGCTATTAGAGACAATATGGGTAAGTAATCCTACATAACATAGGCAAGTGTTGCAGAAAGGTGTGGACAGCTAAACAGGAGCAGAGAGAGTTTATGTCCTTTGCATAAATGGAGATCCAGCAAAGATGTCCTTTTTAATGGCTAGAAAAGAAGACATTGCTGGACATGAAGTAGAGAACTATAAAAACTAAGAACCACAACATACATTTGATTGTGTATGTTTTTTACATGGCTTTGTGTGGATTTATACATTTGTACTTACACCTTTAAAATTTATGAAGGCTCAGAGGAAAGGTTGTGATGTCATTGTATTAGTTTTATTTAAATTTTAATGAAACAAGTATTCTTTATCTGAAGAAGTTCACACATTTTGTGAATGAAAGCGCTAACAAAATAAATCTTTTAAAAGTTCTGCTGGTTTCATCTTTTCAGCCATCTGGCTTAAAGTAGAGAACAATGGAATCTAAGAAAAGCTTTAAAAAGGTAAATTTTAATTGGTCTTTCTGTCAGTATGTTATTAGGCAAAACCACTGCTGTCTCTTAAACAAAATCAAATGACCATGGTTGAGGAAGGCTTTGAATGTATTTTATATAATTTTACTTTATGTATTATATGTCTACTAGTGTAGTAGACTGAACCCATGGAATCATTTCAGCCACAGCCTGGATAATGAGCATAATATATGAATTACATGATGGCTACACAATGCAGAGACAAAAAACATATAGTAAGCAGATAAATGCGCTACTGAAAAAACTCTAACAAGTTAACAGTGTATGCTACTGAGAAACTGAATTAAAATTTATGAGATATGTACAAAATTGCTACAAAATATCATGGTGATCTAAATATCAAAACCATGGATGGTGGGGTGGAGCCTAGATGGCCAACTGAGAGCAATGAATTTTGAGAGTTCCATAAACTAGTATAATAATATAGGAAAATGTTATTATTTTCAAGTTCAAAATGTCAGAAATCTATAGATAAACTACTAAACTACATAAATATCAATTTTGGTGGAGATATACAAAACTTTTCATGTCAAGTAACTTGGAGATATATTGAGTCACTAAATATGAACAACTCAAGGAATTCTCATCCAGATGCTGCTTTGAAAAAAGAATTGCAATTGATGGCATCTATCTTACAGGAACTATCTTTGAAAATGGATGGCTTTAAAAATGACTTAGAAAACCTCAAATTAAATTCTCAAAAACAGACTGATACTCTTAAGGAACAATTACAGCAACACCATACAAAAATAACAAATATAGAGACTTCTCTAAATGGCATTGAAGGGAGATTCAAAGAGGAAGAATTCCGAAAAGAATTTCTTCTTAAAACAGAATACTTGGCTGCTTAACAAAATAGATGACTTAGAAAACAGTGAAAGGAGAAACAACATAAGGATCTTTGGTGTGCCTGCAAACACTGAAGGAGAAGACATTATTTCATTCTTAACAACCTGGACTCCTGAATTTTTAGACTTGAAAGAAGGACTTTCATTTGGAATTGAAAGGGTGCATAGACCACTGAGGAAACCTGCTTCTAACTCAATAAATACTGCACCTAGATCCATAGTTATAACATTTCTTTCATTTCTGGACAAGGAATTAATATTAAAATCTGCTTGTAGAAAATCACCCTTAAAATACAATCAAAGCCTGATAAGTATTTACCATGAATATTCTTCCAGAATACTAGACCCAAGGAAAAAAAAGTCAGGACAATAATAAAACTGCACAACTGGCCTTTCCCGCCAAGATAAAAATACTTTTGCCAATGAGATGAGAACCTTTAATGACTTAGAAGAAGCTGGTATATTCATCAAAAACAACAACATAGTGTCTATCCCAGAAGAAATGGAATAGATGGTCCCTACTCTTAAAAGAATAAAAGAAACAAATACTTGGACTGATGCTAGAAAGAAGAAACAAAACCCTGATTCCAAGATAGCTGTCCCAAAAAATTACTCTTACAACTACATCTCTCAAAAGTATCTACTGATATGGTACATCACTTGTCATCTGTTTTTATTTAAAAAAAAAGGAGTTTCTTAAATAACTGAGACACAGTAATGATTTATTCAGAATGTTCAAAGAGTCCAATAATTCTTCACAAAGGTAGGTCAAGATGGGTTACTATTTACATTATATATAAGCCAAGCAAAGGGCAACCATGGTGGTACAGCAGTTAGCGTTGTCCCCTCACAGCAAGAGGTTATCCGGTTCGATCCTCAGCTGGGGTGCCTTCTGTGCGATCTTGTCATGTTCGAAGTTTTATAATTTTGATAAGATAAAAGGACCCCATCTATATCTATCTACCTATCTATCCATATATCTATCTCTCTATATCTATCTATGTATCTATCTATCTATATATAAAACATATTTAAAAATGTTATGCTAAGTTGTAGTCTGTAGGAGTGTCTGAGTAAAGTTGCGTATTTATTAAACAGTATATATAACAAGGACTTGTCCTTGACTTGTTCAGTAGATTATTTAATCAGCTGCAACACTGCCAGTAATGGGGGCAGGGTGGTTAGAAGCTGGTGGGTGGTTTTTGGGCCATCCATCCCCCTTTTCCTCTCTCCACTAATTTCCTGGGATAAACCAGCTATAACACTGGAGTCTGTGGCTACACTTATAAAATATTAGAAAGTGACTAGATATAGCGACTATAGATTTGTTAAATGCAGTTTCAGCCATGTCAGCAGTTGCAGTCAAGGTGGTTGTTGCATGAGAAATGCTTTAGGTGCATTTAGAGAACCAAAGCTTCTATCAGAGATCTGAAAGAACCACCAATCTTAGCATAACAAATACAATTAAACAATTAATTAATAATCTGCAATTAATGAAGTGCAAGTAATTTCAAATGATGGGCCACTGTCTGCAAAAGTGTATGCGTTACAAAAATTGTGACTTGCTAATCAACAATGAGAACATCAACACCTTGTTCATAGTAAGGTAAAAAGTCATTAATTTTTCAAGATCACCATCTTCATCTCTCTGTTTCATGACTGCAAGTTTATAATTTACTAAATCTGCTTTACTACATACTGTCACATTCCAGAATTCATCATAGTTTTATTATCATGAATTTAAAGTATACTCTTTAATAATGTTAGCTGTATTTAGAGAGATTAGGCAGCTGAAAGGTACATGCATGACTGATGCTTGTCTTTGCTATGTCTTCATTCTAGGTTTAAGTCATATTACTAGAAAAATGACTGTCCTGACATTTAGTTGCATCACCTACACATTTAACAAGATGTGACCTATTTATACCTGCAATTGAGTGGTAAGAACAAAAGCATGGAACTTTCGAATTTAGTAGTCCGTTAATCTCTCATACACCTACTGACATTTCTACTTCAGTCACACACATTTTGTAGGAAAATGTTTTCTTTTTTCATGGAAATAATGTACCGACACTCTGCTACACTGACCCAGAGCACCATCTAGTGTCAGTGCACAATCAGTAATGTGCAGGGTCTGTGTCATTTAGGTCAAAACTCAAAATACCCCCTGAAGCACAGCACCATCTAGTGTCAGTGCACAATCAGTAATTTGCAGGTCTGTGTCTTTTAGTTTTAAACTCAAAATACTCCCATGCATTTGTATACTTCAAATTTCAAAATAATAAGGTATCAAAATAATTTCTGTTGTTGAGATGGAAAATAATCTGTTTTTCTTTTCTTGCTATAGGATTACATTCTCTGCTGTTTTGAACTTAGTTCACTATGTGTTTCAGTGAAACAAACCTAGGTATATACAGTCAGCATGAAGTTTAAAATCTTTATATATCATGCATGGTAGGACAAGTCATGCTATAAGGTGAAAGAAATAAAGTAGTTGGTTCTCTTCAGTTTCACAGGGAAGACAGGCACAAATGGATGGCAGACATAAATGGTAAAAGTAAAAGGATGCAAGGTCATCCTGCTAAGGGATTTAAGGGACAGCATTTAATTTAGCTTTGAGTACAAAGGCAAGGAAAAAAAGTATTTGCTCCACGAGACATACTTTATGGTTGCAGCAAAAGGGAAAATAGTCTGCAGACATGGTGGTATAACATATGCATCAGTGGCATGTATGTGATTCCCAAAATGCTTGAGCTAGCCTCCGTGAAATACCAGCAAACAGTAGTCTACATATTCTGTGATAAAGAGTCACAGCGTGGCAGAGGTGCAAAACAATAGCTAGTAGCTACAAAGAAAATATTATCATCGGAATACTACCAACTTGGATTTGGCACAACTATTTAGAAAAACTCAATTATGTAAAACTATTTAGCAAGATATACATACATATCAGTGCAGCTTTTTATGCTGCAGACTGCACAGTTTCAATTAATTATAGTTCTCATAATTTTTTTCTCATTGTGAAGACTAACTGAATTAAAAGCTTTGTTTCTTCTAAACTCCTGAAATGTCACAATCTACCACAGAGCTTTCTTAAAAAACAGATTTTCCATCAGCTACTCTGAATGTAGACAATCAAATCAGTACAATGATAGTTTATTGAGAAGTAGCTAGAGTTTACAGTCACTCAAAAACAGTGTTAATACTTCATAACAGCAGGCTGAAGCTTGGTATGAGTCATAAACAAACGTTAAGGATTCCCTACGTTTTTTTTGGGGGGTAGTTACCTTTATTTTAGCTTCTGTTGTTGGAATCCAGCTGGCTTGCTCACATGTTAGAGCTCTGTAGTTAATTATGTATTGCCAAGGAATAGAACACAAATAACCATGGAGCTCTCCTAGAGTCATATCTTGGGTTCATTAAGAAGGCCTCACGGAGGCCAGGGAATTCGGATTCTTGTACTGTGCATCCACTGAAACATTTATTAAGTACTTGCAGTATAGCAAACTACATATCAAAGTAAAATGAGGTGCCTGCACACATATTAATTTTGCACGAAATCAGAATTCACTTCCACATGCAGTTATTTTATCACACAGAGACAAGTATTATATATGAAATGAATTAATTGTTTTTCTTTCATTTGTTGGCATTATTTTTATAAGATTCTGAACAGCCCAACAGAGATATGTTTATTCTGTCTGTGCAGATATGAATTAATGCTATAATAATGGTCAATATGTAAACAGATATACAAAAAAAATGTTATAATACTGAAGAACTGAAGTTAGTGTTAGTGATAGAGCTGTATACAAGATGTACTATTAATACCAAGAAACAAATGCAATAAAGAAATGAAATAAAAAATAATAAAATATTCTTTACTGAAGCAAATGAGGGATATGAGTATTTTCTGCATAAATGCTTATGTCTTGCAAATTGTATGGACCACCAGAGGTTTCTGAGAGCTGGTAAACTGCTGGTACATGCTAAACTGTTGCATTAGCCAATGACCCAGTAAAAGGGATTAGAAGGAGTAACACTGATTTTAAATTTAGTTTGACCTCTTGGGGTTAATCTGAAACCAAGTGCATGCTGATGTATTTAAGTCAAGGAGTCTATGAGTGGCAAAAGACAGCTTTTTCTCTTTGGAAAGGTCGTGGGAAATGTCACTTACCTTAGACTTCATTGTAATCACTGTTAATTGCTAAAATGTTTGTTGGTACCCTTGAGGAAGGCATCAATTTAATTGGGACATATTAGAAGTCAGCAGTTATAATATGCTCTAATCAATGTAAATATCTTCCCTTGAATCTGAGTTCTACAGACGTTAAGTTGTTTTGCTGTAATTTATATGTGAGAGTATAAAGATTTGTGATAATTTTGCACTAAAAATGAAACATAAAGATATTTGTATAGCGATTTTTCTACTGCCTGCTTGTCTTCTAGTGCACTACAACTGTGTAAAGGGATAATTTTCTTGGTTTCACGGTATACTGAATCTGCTGTCTTGAAATACTTAACATAAAATATGCGCAGATTTTATTTGAAATTTATTTTAGTCAGTTTAAATAAATACTGTTTCTTGGAGCTCTTCTAAAGTGATAGATGTGTTTCAATTTATAGAGGGTAAACCTCTGTAAATGTTTTTCTTATTCATATATATACTTACTTGGATGTTTTATCTTAATATATTCAGGCCCTCTCTCTGTGGGCAGTGTCTTTAAATAGCTTGAGATATAATACAGTGTTTTGTGCTGTTTTCAGAAAGCCTTGGCCAAAAGGCAGTTTTTTGATCCTGATTGTAAAGGGAGCAAGCAAACTGGTAGGTTTTGCTAGTCTAATGAGATTGTACTTATATCCAGGCAAATTAGATGCACCATGGGTGGGGGTTCTGTTTCTGTAACTTGATGCAAAGGCCACATCTCCTACCTGCAAAGCAAAGCAGGTCTCCACGAGGACACCACTCAGGGATTTTTGAGTAGCTAAGTAAATTGAGCTAATTCAGTGTTCTGATAATGTTAAAGGAGGTAAAAGCAGATATTCATCAGAAAAGTTTTCATTCAAGCATTGGGGTGAACTTTGGCAAGACAAGGGGTAGTGAGAGGTGCTCAGAAGGCATTTAGAGATTCCTCTGAGGAACACGGTAAGAGGGATTAATCTGCAGGTGAGAGGTTGTTCACATCTGGTAATCCCACTGTTCTCTGAGTATAGGGACTTTGGTGTGGAACTTACATGTATTTGGTTAGCTGGATACTAAGTACAATGCTTTAGAAAAAGAGAATGGATTGTTCTCCATGTCTGTCAGGCCCTGTTGCTCTGCCACTCAGACTACATCACAAATTAGGCTTAATATATCTCAGACCTCAGTTTCCCTCTTCCACAGGGCATACATTTAGCTTTTTCCATGCAAAGTGTTTGATGATGCCCTCAGTAGCATGTTACTTAGTGTTCTTCTCAGTTGGTAAAGGGGACCCATTAATGGTTTGACTGCAGCTTACAACAGTGACTTGCCACCAAGATCCACTATCTTCAGGATGGGTCTTTTCCTAGTCATTTAGGATTTGGAGTTAAGCAAGATTGACGATTATTGTGCGGACTTGGTCGTGGCCATTTCTGTCATTGGTACGTCTTGTAGCTTCTCCATGTGGTATACTTCTGAGTTCCATTAAGGGGTAGGTGGCCACACTGTAGGTTCTTTGTTGATGGGTAGGTTCAGAAATTACCAAGTTGTTTGGAGCACCCTTAGTAGCTTATTGCCAGTCCAGGATGTGCAGCAATACTATAGAACAATAGCCATTGTTGATATTCATGCTTTGTTGGGAGCAGGGCGGCATACACACTGGCTCATGAACAGGATCTTCTGGATTCTGTCTCTCATGATCCAGGATGGTGCATGGTTCTCTGGGAGGTATGTGGTGTGGTCTTGCTCAAGTTAATCTGGCTTCTTCCTGTTAATTGCTTAGCCTATACCAAGCTTCTTTAATCAATAAACTGTTGTACGGCATTTAGGTTGCTGATTGTTTACAGACCAATAATCACTGAGGTTTATTTGGCACATAACAAGGGCTATGTTTTAAGTGGGTGAATTTCATTCTCTGACTATGCATTGGTTGACAATGCTAAGAAAGGAGACAGGCATGTTGGTGTATACCTCAGTCTGTTGGGTGGTCACTGTGTGGTCTTCCCTCTTTCATTCTACTGTTCCTTTCCTGGGTTAATTTAAATATCAGTAATATATGAGTGAGTGGTCTTCACTGCTGAATTAGGACTGTGATATGGTTTTGCTGCTGTGGGGGGGGGTTGCACTGAGAAAAGCAAACTCAGATGAAAGGGAATTGGCAGGACTAGAGAGGGATGGCTGCCATGTGGCCCAGTTTTAAGACCATGTGGCCTTCAACACTGTGGTTTTGTTGAGCGGGCACTGACGAGCTGTCATTCAGATGAAATCGCTCATGGCTGACTGAGTGGGTTGGCTGGCATGCTCCTTAGTCCTTAGGTCAGATCAGTTTACTTAGACCATGTGTAGTAGGTTACAGAAGTATGAGGATTCTTATAAAAGGTTTTATTTCAGAAAAGCTGACTCATTCATAATAAATGTTACATTGGTTATAATAATTAACTGGTCGCACTGACTTTGATGCAGCCTTGTGTTTTTGTGGGGGGGAACAAATGGAATTTGCAGCATAGTCACTTTTGTCTTAGTGCCAGTACTGGCTGCTGTTGGGATATGTCAGCCCTTAATCCTTACATTATATAATTACATGGTGTGTCAGTGGAGGGGCTTTGTTACTCTGGTAAAGCTGCAAAAAACTCCTTCCTTCCTTCTGCCCCATTTTCATCTTCCTTCTGGGTGGTTACTTCAAAGCCTTGCATTCATTCATTACTCCTTTCCTGGTCCAGCAGCATATCTATCAATAATATGTAAGTGAGTGATCGTCAGTGCTGCATATAAACTGTGTTATGACTTTGTCGAGGTGGCACTTAGAAAATGGCATTTGTATGAAAGGGCACAAGTAAAAGGATCAGGTATTAGCTGGCATGTGGCCTGGTTTAGGAGTGAGAAGTCTTCAATGCTGCACTGTGGACTATGGCATGGTTTTGCTGAAGGGGCACCATGGAAGTGCCACTCTGATGGAATCAAACAGGTCTGACTGGAGTGGGCTGTCTGCCATGCTTCCCAGTCTCAGGTCAGTTTGATTTACTTAAGCCATGTGTTGCAGTTCACAAAAAGTATGCTTATCACTAAGGTTTTATTTAGAAAGGCTGATTCATGCAAGACAAATGTTACAAAGGTTATAATAATAAACAGGGTACACTGTTTTGACATGTCCCTGTGTTTTTGGGAGGAATAGTGATGCCAAGAGATAAATACACATACATGCATGCACTAAGACAGACCCTCATATACCCAACTTATACACATACATGCAGGAATGTGGATACTAGGACACCAACACACACACTTGCTTGCGACCACATACATCCAGATATCTGTATGTATATATCTATATCTATATATGTATCATAAATATATTTAACTATCTATTTATCTAGCTATATATATATATATATATATATATATATATATATATATATATATATATATATATATACATACATACATAGGGGTGTAAACCAATGGCAAGTGTTTATGAAGGGGGGCAAACCCTCTGCACTCTTCCATGCGAGGACTGCACTCCCCACACCCCCCTGCCAATTATATATACTAAACACAGAAGTTGAACAATACCGAGTGAAAGGAAATATTTCCCTACTCACACATTGTCGATCTCACTCACTTGTCGACACCCTGTCTGTGTAAAACACATGGAACCATCCTTCTGTGTGTCAGAACAACATGTATTTATTAGAATCTCCTAGATACATATTTATACACATACTTATATAGATAGATAGATGGATAGATAGATTAGATGTATGTAAACACACGAAAATGTCATGCTACAAGACTGGATCAAGGCTGACAAGTTTACAAATGATGAAAATCAAAGCCAGTACCCAAATCAGAGTTTAATCTTCCTTTATTGGAAAGAAATCAACAGCTGCACTGAGTGAAGAAAACCATTGAATACAGCTGTTTATTTCCATTAAAGTGAGTCTGGTGTGTTGGCTCTAATTAATATATATATCTGCACCTATATCTATATGTATACACATATATGTATATATATGTATATGTATATATATATATATATATATATATATATATATATATATATATATAGATATATAGATATGTATATTCACACACACACACACACACACACACACACACACACACACACACACACACATACACACACACACACACATACAAATGTATAGCTAGATAGATATATGTGTGTGTCCCTATCAGAAGCTCGAGTTTTCAGAAACTTGAAATTCATATTATTGAGGCAGTTTAATCAAGTTTCCGAAAATGCAAAACTTTTGAATGAAGATTGTGATACAGTGCGGACTGGGTAATTTACCCTTTTCCTCACTGTAGTACATTTC
>NC_056735.1:1540990692-1541033192 GCF_019279795.1 Protopterus annectens
GAAAGCACTATTTTGATGTCTCTATACTGACAGTTTACAGTCTGTACTTCACAGCAAGAGGTTCTCCAGTTTGATTATCGGCTGGGGTGCCTTTTGTATGGAGTCAGCATACCCAGCCTGTGTTTGTGTGGGTTTCCTGTGGGTGCTCTTGTTTTCTCCCAGGGTGGATTAATGGCTAAGGTGTTTGCCTTACAAACACAAGGTTTAAGTCTCACAAGGGATAATTGGCTAGGCTTAAAAATGGCTTGCAAGGGCAGTTAGCTTAGTACTAAACTATGAACCTATGCAGTAGGTGGTCTGGACACTCTAAATTGGCCATAGGTATGGGTGTGTATGTGAGTGAGTGGTATGGATGAAGAACAGTGGCAGAACTAGTCACCTGGCAGAGTATACGTTGGCTCTAGATGATTGTTACTGTTGAAGTGATACCCCAACTCCTTGTGCAAAAATGGAAAAAGGAGTTGTGGGCTGATGGATGAGTGTGCAACACCTCTATTTCACTAATGCTTAAGGAATGAAAATACTTCTCCTAGAATCTGCATAATATAGTAGTGGGGATTTATTCTAGAATCTGCATAATATAGTAGTGGGAATTTATTATAGAATCTGCATAATATAGTAGTAGGGATTTATTCTAGAATCTGCATAATATAGTAGTAGGGATATATTCTAAAATCTATATAATATAGTAGTAGGGATTTATTCTAGAATCTGCACAATATAGTAGTAGAGATTTATTCTAGAATCTGCATAATGTAGTAGTAGGGATTTATTCTAGAATCTGCATAATATAGTAGTGGGGATTTATTCTAGAATCTGCATAATATAGTAGTAGGGATTTATTCTAGAATCTGCATAATATAGTAGTAGGGATTTATTCATGTACATGTATTTTATTTAAATGTATGCTCTCATTTAATCTGAACCTGGCAATGTCAATGCTGCAAATTGTTTTGAAATTATTCCATGGGTAAAGCTGATCCAATAAGCTAGGTTGCAAGAAAATATTATGTCAACTTTGCAAGGCGCTAAGTGGAATGTGAAAGAATATAATTCTAATAAAATATATAACGCTTGCTGGAGGCTTCTATTACAGCTAATGACACTTACTATAACATTGTTTTGCCATCTCACAGTTGTATAGCTTCACTGGCCCTATGCATAACAGTTTAACAGCTTTCCAGTAGCACTGCATCTTTGAGAATCATAATTGCTAGAATAACTTCATTGTGACTTTAATATTTATGTTGCAGACTTGACATCTGATGAAATGGAATGCATCTACTGGTGCCCTGAGTATCAGAAGCTGTAGATCTCCCTACTTGAAAGACAAGATGAGGTTTTGTATTTAATTATGAATTACTGTGTGTGTTTTTCTGCTGTATGACAAGAGTGTAACATTTGTAGCAGCAGGTTATAAGAGGTAAATGTTATAAGAGGTAAAACTAAACAGTGTGAAACATTATTACAGGAACCTTGTGTACAAGGCACAATGTAGGATCATGAAGAGTAGAAAACTGTTGTGTAGACCTAAAGTATACCTTCTCATTTGTGGTTTCAGAACAAGTAAGACATCCATGACATTCAGTGACAGCTGTAAAATGTTGGTGATGTGAAGAATGTACTTAGGGACCACTTGGTTTTAAAATTATGAGATAGTACTGGTCATCTCAACTGTCAGGAGAATATGGTAGTTGTAACTGGGAATGCTTTTCACATTTTGGGATAGTGACAATATTAATGTGGACCAGATGTGCAACCATTTAGGTTACACAAGAAGATGTACAAATGTTACAGACCTAAGTTAATCTATCTCAAATAACAACAGCTATTACCCTGGAGAATGCAGTTGAGTGTATTGTTAATGAGATATGGTTTAAAGCCATGGGGGGCACTCTGGCAGTGCAGGAATACAATGCCTTCCACATATTTAGACCATCTACTACATCAAAAACAAACATACATCAATGCTGGTCAAACATTATGATGTGAGCACTTCCCTGTTCAAATTACCATAGGTAAAGACCCATACCATATCCTTGCAAATGATAGGCCACCCTCTATTACCCAGGGAAATCATAACGCATACTTAACTTACTGGAGATACTCACCATTCAAACTAATATCATATTCATGGGTGACTTTAACTATCCCACTATAAACAGGGAATTATACACGACCCCAGTCTTGCAGGCCCAGAGATTCCTGGACTTTGTAAATGCAAGCAACCTGGACCAGATAGTCCATACACCCAGTATGAGTGCATAAATATTGGATCTGATCCTCACTAATATGGGAGAATGTTGCACCTGCCTAGTGTAATGTCCATTCTGATAAGGTCGGACCATAAAACTGTCTCCTTTGAAAGAAAAATAAAACCAAGGATTCCAGCAAATTCTGGAACCCTTAGGAACTATTTTAAGTTAAACATCCTGCTACTAAGTGATAACCTGTCTAAATTTCAAGCCCACTCAAACCCTTAGAACTCTTCTGGCTATGCGGAATTGTGCACAAAAGTCTTGTATAATCTTGTTAATAGCTGAACAGAGACAGCTGTACCTACCAGGAATAAGCACAGAACAAACTGAAAAAAAAACAAAAAAAATCCACCCTGAATGAATCCCAACATCAATGGGATGTATAATAAAAGGAAGAAAATCATAATAAAAATTAGGAAGTGCAATGCCCAGCAAGATAAAAACTCTCTCATTAATCTAAACAAACAACTCAGAGGGCAAATTACGCCTACAACACACTCTGGCTAGGCTTATAAATGCCCTCGGTCAGATAGCCTAGTACCTACCTATGAACCTATAAAAATAGCCTCTCTGGTCAAAGAGAATCACAATGCTTTTTTAGCTATGTATGCAAACTCAAACGGAATACACAACAATGTACATAATTAGTTATAAATGGAGTCACCTACACTGATCTGGAAGATAAAGCAAATCTGCTAGCTTGCAAATCAGCTCTAATTTTACCCCTCTCACCATCTCACCCCAGCCACACCCCAGGATACAGCATTGGAAATAACTTCCCTTCTGTCACTAAGTCCTCAATGCATTCTTCATGGCCAAGAGCACTGCATTGGTGGACCTGGATAACATTCCACAATGTCTCCTACACAGAATGAAATATGACCAATCATGACAACTAAAATCTCTATTTAACCATAGCCTCCAGACAGTCTTCGTACCACTCTAGTGGAGAACTGCAACCATCATCTATCTACAGAAGGGAGAAACACCTAATGACCCCTGTAACTACAGATCAATAAGTCAGCCAAGTCTCATATGCAAAGCCATGGAAAGAATTATCATGGAAATGATTAACAATGAAAAAGGAAACTTTCAGATAATGGATCCAACCCTGATTGGTTTTGGCAAGGGCAGATCCTGCCTACTGAAATTACTGGAGTTCTTTGAGAAGGTCATCAAAGCCATGGAGAAGGGCAAAATGGTGCATAATGCCTATCTTGAACTGGATAAGGCTTTTGCCAAAATACCATACTCAGGCATTGTAGACAGACGCATAGTATCATGTATAATCACTTGTTTCACCCACTGAATAGCATGTTTGCTCACTAATAAAAACCAAGAAGTTAGGGTAGGGGGGGTCCACCTTCTCAATGAGGCTAGTCACTAGCAGAATCCCTCAGGACTCTGTGCTTTGTCAGCTCTTTTTTGGCCTCTACTTTTCCAAATGCAAGGCCAATATCAAGGGGGTCTGGCTGACCATGTTTGCAAATTAGGTGCAGTTATAGAATCCCCTAAGGCACTAATATCTTCCAAGTGTGATTAATGCACACAATAAATGATGCCAGAACCATGGTTTAAAACACAAAGCAAGAGATGCTTAATAGTGTACTTTGAGACATTGCAAACACACCTCTAGAAGTATACCTGGTAGTCGGGGATATGGGGATGCAAGTAGACAGTAACATGGCTTTCAACCATCATGTGTCTACTGCAGAAAGGATATTACTCTATTGTGCACAATGTATAAACAAGGTTATGACATATACGTCCAAAGAAGTCATCATTCCACTGTTTTCACCCCTCATTAGACCAACCATTGAGTAAAGCTCCTGTAGAATAACAAGTGTGTTGTACCTTTAAAAAGCATTTCCAAGATCTGTGTGCGCATGTAAATGCCAAGTATATGTTAGCTCCGGTGCCATTTTGAAGGCACAGCCAGAATGTTAACATCCGTGTGCATGATAGCTAATCTATTGATAAGTTAACGTTCCTTAACCTCATTTATGATGTGTTTGCATACAATAAAGCTGCTTGAACAAGAAACCCTGATGCTCGCTTGTTTTATCCTGACCTGGAGAGTGACATAATGTCAGAACCGGGATTGTAAAGACTATTCTTCAGAGCCAAGAGGTCCAGAGGTAATGGTGAAGACAAAGTAAAATAACCGAGAGTAAAACAAGTTAAAGGCAAAGAGAGCACACATGAATGATTTATTTGCTGAAAGAGGTTAAACGGAGCATTACAAGGGCACAAAATGTATTGTTAAGCAAACAAATAGTACATAAAAGTTTATTAAGCAAAAGAGAAGTAGAAAAGAGCTCATTAATCAGACGAAATGTTTGAAACCAAGTTATTTGATAAAACAAGCATTAGAAAAGTACATAAAGCGTTCAGAATTACCTCAGAGTTATAAAATGAGCATGTTTAAAGTAAGACAAGAATGTTTAGAGTTAATATAAGCACAAGAGAGTATAATGGGCATGAAAAGAGATTAAATGAGCAAAATGAATATAACAGAAGGGCATAACGGGAATAAAAGGCACATTAAGAGATTCAATGAGCGAAACAACTATATTAGAAAGGGCAGAAAAGGGCACATTAAGTATAACTAAAGCAAATGTGACTGCATGTGTTTTGGGTGAATTACTGTGCTTGGTACAGATTGCTACTTTGCATTGACTAAAGCCTTGAATAGCATAACTACAGCTGTTCGAAATATCTCAAAGTTTGTAAAAGTGCTTACAGTGTGTGCTTATTGCTGTGCATTAATTCCAAAGAGTTTGTTGTGTGCAAAAGTGCAACTATTTTGTGAAGTGCATTCAAGTAAAGCCATTTCGAAAAGTTTCTTGTGCCTGGGTGTGTCTGTTCACAGATTGCCGCCATTACAGAGTGCCTCTCACACTATACAGAGTTGTCTGGCAAAGTGCAGCCATTTTGGGGAAATTACAGCATGCTGTGCACTGTTTATTCACAAAGTGCAGTTATTTTGAGGTGTTTCTCACTCTTGAGTTTCTTCTGCCCAATGCATTCGCAAACTGCAATTACTTCAAAACAGCTAATTTGCAAATTATCATTACTTCAAAACAGTTTATTCGCAAACTGCAATTACTTCGAAACAGTTTATTCTCAAAGTGCCATTACTTCAAAACAATTTATTTTCAAAGTGCCATTACTTCAAAACAGTTTATTCATAAAGTGCCATTACTTTGAGATAGCTTATTCGCAAATCGTAATTACTTCAAAACAGTTTATTCATAAAGAGTCATTGCTTTGAGATAGGTGTATTCTCAAAATATAGTTACTTCGAAATTTGACCTCAGCTTCTATTGCTTAGTTTATTCGCACTGTGCAGTTGTTGAAAATGTTTTTTTTTTTAAATGGTGATAAATGACTTTGGCAGTAAAATGTTGATAAATGGCTTTGGCATTAAAACAATTACAAGACAAAGGCTCATACAGTAAAATGATGAAAAATGACTTTAGCATTATTGCCTTTACAAGATAAATGGCTAGTATAGTAAAATAATTCCAAGGCAAGTGGGCTATACAGTAAAGAGATTTCAAAGTGTTGCAGTGCCCAGGAAATTATTTCATGAAATTTAGTTATACAAAGGCTCATTATGTTGTTACAAGTACTGGCATAAATTTCAAGCACATGTACACATGTATGTACAAGTGTGTATGTTTGTGCATATTTGAAAGACTTTTCACTGGGATATGTCAATATGGCAGATGGATATCTCAAGCCACAGCCACTTGTGTTTGATCAGAATATTGCAGAGAACTGGAGAACATTGACCAAGAATATGATATATTTATACAAGCAGCTTATTCTGATAAAGATGCACATACAAGGGCATTTGTTTTGCTGAACGTAGCAGGGTCAGAAGCCATTGAACTGGATCATTCATTTGTCGATGCACCAGCAGTATATGAAGGTGAAGGAGAAACTCATCATGTTGTTGTGCAGGTTGAATCAAGGGAAGGCCCCAAGTGTTTAAAGCGCAAGTTCAGAGAGATGTGCAACCCACAGGCTAATGTCACATTGGAGTGCCATTTGTTTTACATGAGAGATCAAAAGCAAGGGGAAACTTTCACAGCTTATATTACTGATCTGAGAAACAAACTAAAACATGTAGGTTTGGTGATTTAAAGGATGAGTTAATAAAGGATAGACTCGTGCATTATTAATAGTGCTGCTGTGAGAAAGATTTTGCTTCATGATAGTGATATAATACTGAGTAAAGCCACTGATATTTATCAGATTCATGAAGTTATAGAAAGGCACACAAATATGCTTGCTAGTGATAAGAGCATGGTTTCAGTTGGCTCCAGAGCTCATATAGACAGCATGCGACATGCAGGCAAAAACAGCCCTAAGCATGTGGCAGCAGCAGCCCCTGTGGGACTTCAAGGTAAAACCGTAGTCTTCTAGCACAGTCCAAGAACAGTTCAGTTAAAGGAACATACTCAGTGCAAAACCAAGGCTACCTAGTGCAAAACGGACTTTGCTCAGTACAGCATGAGAGAATCAGCAAAACCCAAATCAAGCTTTATTTAACTTTTGCAATTGTGGTGCCAACCATGAGTCCAGAGGAGAAAAGTGCATGGCATTTAGTCAGCAATATCATAAGTGTAAGAAATGGAACCATTTTCAAAGATTTTGTAAATCAAGTAAGCCTCGTGCAGCTGCAAAGGAGGGTCACTCCAAAAAGCAAGTTAATCAAGCAGACCTGCATCAGTCTGGTTTCTGTGTACATGGTGTATCAGTAATTGGTGAAAAGATTAATACGGTAGATTTATTGATGAGAAATTAACTGTTTTGTACTGTCTGGATCAATGGTAAATCCACTGAGCTTAAAGTAGACACTGGTTCAAAGTGTAATGTCATGTATGCAGATACTTTTGCAAGGGTCAGAGCAGGTGAACAACTAAATGTGACTAGTTGTGGAAAACGTATAGGTTATGGAGGTGAAGAAATTCAAACCGAAGGCTCAGTAGTGCTTTTATGTTCTGTGGCTAAGAGCTGTTATAGCCCATTGTTCTATGTGGTTCGAAGACCTGTGTGATCATTATTGAGTCTCAGAGACAGTTTGAAAATGAATCTGCTTTCTTTTACCAAAGAAGTTCATCAGATAAGCACATGTCCTAGTTCCAGCTTCACCAGTACTATTTTTTCAGAGTATGCTGATGTTTTCGATGACAGATTGGGCAAACTTCCAGTTGTGTATTCCATGAAATTAGACCCAGAAATCAATCCAGTGGTCAGGCCAGAAAGAAGAGTTCTGATAGCATAAGGTCAAAGCTCAGTTGGACAAAATGGTGCAACAAGGTGTAATTTGTCCAGTTACAGAACCTAACGAATGGGTGTCGTCCATGGTAGCAGCTCATAAAAAGGCTCAAATGAAATCAGAATATGTAATGACTCAAAAGATTTGAATAAAGCATGAAAGAGACCACATCATCCCATGGATACAGTTAAAGAGGTTGTGGCCCTGATATTGAATGCCACTTTTTTTCTTATTTAGATAGAAAGAGTTCATTTTGGCAAGTGATACTTGATCACAAATCTTCATTACTGACTACACTCAGTATCCCATCTGAAAGATATAGATTCCTCAGGATGCCATTTGGAATAAATTATGCAAGTGAAGTCTTCCAGAGTTCAATGTAGCAACATTTTTGGGCTATCCTTCTGCCTTAATAATAGATGATATATTGGTCAGAGGCAATGGTGCAACAGAGCATGACAGAAATCTTAAGAGAGTTCTAGACAGAGAACGGGAAGTGAACATGAAGTTCAGTCCTCTGAAGTGTAAATTCAGACTACCAGAAGTTACACATGTAGGTCATTTGCTTACAAGTATGGGCTTGAGACCAGACCCATCCAAGCAAGCAGCCATTGTTGAGATGCCAGCACCAGATAATGTGCAAGCTCTACAGTTTTCTTGGCATGGTCAATTAGTTAGGCAAGTTTATACCATATTTCAGTGAGCTGACAGTGCCTTTGAGAGAGCTCACATGTAAAAATGTTACTTGGTCATGACTAGACCAGCACCAGAGAGCATTTGAAATCCTTAAGCAGAACCCCCCCCCCAACATTAAGATACTATGATGCCAACAGACCAGTAACTCTTTCCCCGCGATGCTTCAAAATTTGGTTTAGGTGCAGTTATACGCCAAGAGGGCAAACCAGTAGCCTACTCATCCAAAACACTTACCCAGACTGAGATGCAATATGCTCAAACTGAGAAAGAACTTTTGGCACTAGTGTTAGCATGTTCCAAATTTTTGCATGTTTCAAGTTTTATGATTATATCTATGGGTGAGAAATCCAGATTGAAACTGATCATCAACCTTTGGTTTCTATTTTGAAGACGTCTATGCATTCAGAGCCAGTGTGATTACAAAGAATGATGACACAATTGCAAAAGTACACCTTCAAAGTGGTCTACGAAAGGCAAACTTCTTTATCTGGCTGATATCTTATCTAGAGTCCCAAGAAATACCATGGAACAGCTTCACATAGAAAATTTTGACTTTGATGTCATGAAAGTGCATAATTTTTCTACCACAAGACTTGATGAGCTACGAGATCATACATTGACTGATCCAATTTTGTAGAAGCTCAGTTACTATATCAGTGTAGGATGGCTGTCAAAGCAATCCAACGTACCGCAAGAAGTGCAATTTTACTTTCCTTACAGAGAAGAGTTGTTGGAAGATGGCATTATTTTCAAAGGTCCTAAAATTGTTGTCCCTGCTTTATTACAACAAGAATATATTCATATTTTGCATCATGATCACCTGAGTTCCGAATCTACTAAGAGAAGAGCAAGAGGACTAGAATTTTGTACTTCTTTAGAGAAAGAAATTGATAGAGTACTTTCTCACTGTTGAGTATATAACTGCACTAAAGTGCATTTGCAAAGAGAGCTACTTCAGCTGAGTTCCTGATCTACCTTGGTCAATTGTAGCTACTGACATATTTGAGTGGAACAATCGACATTACTTAGTACTGGTAGACTCTTATTCAAATTGGTTCAAGATTGATTTACTACCTAATTTAACTTCTGCTACAGTCATTACTATGTTAAAATGCCATTTCACAATCCATGGCAGTCCACAGAAATTAGTCTCTGACAATGGCATGCAATTCACCAGTCAATTGTTTCAGAAATTTGCCAGAGAATGGGACTTTGTACATGTTACTACATGTTACTAGCAGTGCAGAGTATCCACAATTGAATAGACTAACTGAATGTGCAGTACAGAGTGCAAAGAAATTACTTGAGAAGTCAAAGTGTGATAATACCATTTTTTTAACTTACTCAATCTCAGAAACATACTGCGTGATGATATACTTGACTCACCTGCTCAGAGACTTCCATCTAGGCAAAGCAGAACAACATTGCCTGTCAGTTCTAGTTTATTGAGGCTTAAAGATAAGAACAAGCAAGCAATCAAAGCCCAGTTATCTAGAAAGTGCTTTTTGCAAAAGTCCAACCAGTTGAGCAGATTTCCTCATCCATTGAAAAAATGAGAGACAGTGAGGATACAAACAGCAAAAGCTTTCCACCGGATTGGTCAAGTAACAACTATTTCTGCAGAGCTGAGATCTTATTTTGTTAAATCCAAGGGTGTGGAGTAGAGGAGAAATCACAGGCTTCTTCCTCCTGTAGCAGATCCAATCTGATATAGGAGCATCGTACCTGTGATAAAGGCTCTGACTCTCAGAGCAATCCAGATTCCTGTTCTAGAAGATATCTTGATCCCTGATAATGTTCTGGCAGATGATTCCAGTGTTCCTAACATTGAACAGTCAGCAGAGAAAATCACAGTTGCTAAACCAGATCCCAAATTTTATGCCACATGCTATGGTCACATTTCAAAGCCTAGTGTGAAATACACAGCAACTTAGACATAGTTGTATATATGTATCTAGCTTTGTATACTTGCATGATGAAAGTCATTTCTATGTAAATTGCATCTTCATTACTATCAGTGACAATGCCTAACTCATTTTCTCACAGAGGGAGGATGTAGAATAACAGGTGTGTTGTACCTTTAAGAAGCATTTCCAAGACCTGTGTGTGCCTATAAATGCCAAGCACATGTTAGCTTCGGTGTCATTTTGAAGGTGCAGCCAGAATGTTAACATCCGTGTGCATGATAGCTAATCTGTTTATAAGTTAAAGTTACTTCACCTCATTTATGATGTGTTTGCATACAATACAGCTGCTTGAACAAGAACCCATGATGGTCGCTTGTTTTATCCTGACCCGGCGAGCGACAGAACCCCCCTTTTCTATGTACCTAACCAGCCACATGCAATGACTGGAATTTACACAGATTCGTCACAAAGCAAATATAGGGCATAAACTACATGTGCTGTGTGGATCACCTCAAAGCCCTTCCACTATACCCTGTTTCCTACAGACTGTTGAGGGGTGATCTATATCTGGACTACAAGTCCACTTCAGATCATACTGTGATGGACCTTTTGCATTTATGCAAAACAAATAGCACTGCTATTACAATATCTAGGGACTTAAAACTTGTCTGAGACATAAATAAGACATGTTGGAGGGATTTGTATGTATCCTAGAGACTACCCCTTCTCTGGAACAAGCTCCTCATCCATGTAAAGCAGGGTTGTCCCTAACACTGTGAAAGAACAAGTTGAAACGGTATATAATGAATCAGAAATTCAGCCCTGGTCTAGCACCTATCTCTCTGGTGGACAATGGCAGCCCATAAATGCTTGACAATCCAAGTCTTAGCCTAAATATACCCCTAAAAATAACATTAGTGTACCAAAACTTGGAAATAAATGTAGGATGCATGCCTAGGCTTAAAAAGTCCCTTATAGATGTTGGCCTAGCATACACCTATGAACCTATGATTTTGTGTAAGTTGACGGGTGAGGTGTGAAGAAAGTCTGACATACCTGTGCATCTCATTATCTTTGCATGTAATCACAATGGAATCTATGACCCTTGGATTTGGAAGGGGAGATAGTACAAATGATGAAATACTACTTCATACCAAAGCTGGAATTATCTAAAGGAATTTCTATCAAACCCTGGCTTTGGAAAAGTGAATGTAAAGCACATTGGACATCAAAAGAGTTACAATAAAAAATGCAAATAGGCCACCTATAATGGACTAGTGATCTTATTAGGCACTCCAAACCCATACAAAGAGCTTGTCCTTGTTGGGACTAAAAATAAGCACGGAAAAGTGCCCCTTTAAGGTTCTATGATCCATGGTAGTGCCAATAGGCATAACTGTAATCCAACTGACATGTAAACTATACTTCTAGTTTCAACATAACTATTAAAGCATTTTGACCACTATTACTAAAATAAAAAAGAACATAATAAAAAGTTAACAATCATGGAAATCCTTCTGAAAATTTAAATTGTCTAGTTTGTTCCTGTTTTAAAGCAAATCTAGTGGCTGATGAAGTCTTTTGGTAATGAAAATTGCTCATA
Source organism: Protopterus annectens (assembly GCF_019279795.1). NCBI lineage: Eukaryota > Metazoa > Chordata > Ceratodontiformes > Protopteridae > Protopterus > Protopterus annectens. Next base: position 1,541,002,447 of record NC_056735.1, read on the forward strand.
AAGAATGAAACCAGATGATTTAAACCCATCAGGAGTATCTCTGCAATTATTTATTTTCTTTATTTTTTTTTACTTTACTAATGATAAAAAACATACCAAAAATATATTGCAAACAACTGGGCATTCTATAAAAATCAACACGATGGGGAAAAGAAAACATACAACAATGTACAGTGCACCTTTCACAGCTACAGGCAAAGCATGAACAAATACATATTCAGGATGTCCCACCCTACCAGTAACTGTAGGAAAGCCACTAATGTCCTTTTACACAATGACATTACTTAGAAAAAATAAAACTTTCATTTTCCTTAAATAATGTCATTATATAATAGCAATAATCCACACCACTGTGTGTGGGTAACACAGGATTTAACCACAACTGGCTTTGTTCAATCACTCAGGCTTTGTACTTTTGATCAAACCATACCAACTGTGTGTAAATCCTGAGTTACCCACACCCAGTCATTGATTATTACTAAAGTGATACTTTGTAAGAAAATAAGTGTATAATATGCAAATGAAACAAGCGACAAAAGTTGTAATATATAGCTCAGCACAGTCATTGTGCTGTTTGATTGCACTTTTATATAAGAGTAAAGTTCTTGGTAAAAAAACAGCACTTGTACAGTTAGCGATCCCCTACAGTACTTAGCCAACATGGTGAGTAAGATGTTTTCAGTTTGCGCCATGCTTCACAGTATGATATTAAGAGAGGCAGGATCAACGTGTAAATTTTTCATCTCCGAGTCTCCTGCTATAAATATTTTATCTCCCAAGTCCCTGCTTACAATTAACTAGGATACCAGAACTTGCCAGAGATTTAGGGTGCACGGCTAGGCTTAAAAAGGCCCCAGTGGTCATTAGTCTAGTACACAACTACACAACTATGAACCTATAAGCATCTTGAATATGTGGCTGAGTTACACCATCCAGCAGTCGCAGCAGCAGTAGGAGGGGCTGACATCAGATACAGCCAACAAGAGTCCCTAGATAATACAAGGAAACACTGTAAATGCTGCAGTGTCTGCTTAATCGTTTTGGGTCAAGACTTGTATGGGTCAAAACAGCAAAGTCCAGCTATACAATGCATAAAACATTAGCTGAACACAACTATGGATGGAGGCCAGTACAGGTCATACTGATCTTCATTTGCACACAGTACTCAGAGGCACAATGATGCAAGACTGTCAACACAATTGGGTGGGAAACATTTAAGGAACATGTGGGTACTGGGTGGCAGATGCACAAGGGCAACAAAAAAAATGGGTGTAGAAATGATGCAAACTCAAGCAGGATGTTGTAGTGTGGTATGACCTGACAGAGAACATCCCCTCCTGTTTTATGGATAAAAAGCCACTGTGTGCTCATTTTCTGCTGACGTTTTGCAACTGAGAAAAAGTAGTTCTCAAGATCCATCTGATATATTTTCTCTGTCACGATCTAAGCATGCTGTACATTTACTAATCAGAGTAAACAGGGCATATGACCTCATTTAGCTGATATGGTGTACTACTACAGGGCTTTTACCTGGATGATGATCATATGTGAGCGGTACCAGTCCTGGATGCACTTAGTTATGTCCATCCACATCATGACTATTTACAGTAAGTGGCACTAAGGCTAGCTCTAGACATGGCTATTGATTGTGCCCCTACAATACCTCTCATAACTGGCCATCTAATGTGTGTACTCTACACCAACCCTTGGCAAAATTGCCAGTTTAGAGAGATAGAATGACAGTGGCAATTTTATACAAGCTGTTGCTCATTGCAATGTTGTGTGCCAACATAACCTTAGTCATAAGCATTACTTCACAATGTCTGGTTAACTGTCATCACATAATTATGTAGTATCATAACAAAGGCCACATACTATACCTGAAAGCTCCATTAAGGACTGTGTGGCAGCAAAGGTCCCTCCATCATGCTCCTGCACATCTGATGATTAATCCCAGTTCTGCCAGTGCAGCAAGGTTGATGGCCTTATCTACTCCTGTGGTGAGAATGCCCAGAAAAGAAGTAGTGAGTACTTCCACAGCTGAAGCTTTGGCTATAGCTGCCTCTCAGCGATAGGAAATTCCTCCCACAGAGGGGATGGTATGAATTCAGTCAAAACATGCCATCGCCTGTATGAGACGTTATGAACTTAATCAGTACATGATTAGGGGACCAGTAAATTTAGTTCTCTGAGAGAATGTTCATCTCCTGAGATGAACAAGCACTCGAGTCTCAATGTCTGAGTATCACAACTAGACTCTGCAGACATGAGCACATCAGAACTTTATAAAGCCCTTGCCATTTATACATGTTGCCCATTACCACTTCCACCAATGAATGTACAAGAATAGAAAATGACATAATGTTAAAAGATTATCCTTTTGTCATTCATAACATAGCTATATATGTGGCCAATTCCCTCTTATGCAAGCTGAGATTCTATGGTGATGGCATGCTGTTATTTGCCAAAGAAAAGAAAAGAAATGTGTGTCATGCTTACTTTGTTATTTTACACCTACCATGTATGCAGCCATTGTTGTTTAATATTTATCGGTTGTATCACCCAGTGAGACATGAGTGGAAAAGAAAGTACAGTTTTGTACCTACCATAAATGTAGATGTCCGAGAGGAATGCATCTGCAGTCCTTACAAATGGGTTGTCCTGTCGTCAGGCAGCCCTTCGGTCGGCCGGATTCCAAAGTCTGGGTCTGGCTTCGGCTGGTGTCGCACTTCACCCGACATCATTGCGGCAGTTATTCGGGTATAAAGGCATCAGCCGACGCCATTTTCCTCAGTGTTTCTTGCCCAGATGCCAGGTACCCTCTTGGTAGGCTAAATTTGGATAAATGCCAACGTTTCCAAATAGTAGAGAGCAAATACACAAAATAAACATGTATGTACATATATACAAACAAATACACCATAATAGATCCCCCCCAAGCTAGCTGAAGATTGGTAAGTACCCTAGGAGTACCTCAGAGGGGAAGGAGGGTGGGTAATCCTGACTGCAGATGCATTCCTCTCGGACATCTACATTTATGGTAGGTACAAAACTGTACTATGTCCTTCAAGGATGCATCTGCAGTCCTTACAAATGGGTAGAATACCATAGCTAAACTAGGGGAGGAGGAAAAGAGAATAGATTATGGTGTAGTCAGGATCCCTTGCAACACAGCAGTGGCAAAGCCAGAACGGGATCTAGAGTATAGAGGTAAGTTATAATGCTTGGCAAATGTATGCACGGAGGTCCAAGTAGCAGCCTCTATAATGTCCTTGGTAGCCACTCCTCGTAAGAAAGCTGTGGTAGTGGCTGTGGCCCTTGTGGAGTGAGGCCTGATGTTCTCTGGAATTTTCTTTCCATGGTAGGAGTAACAAAGTCTAATGCAATTTCCTATCCATTTGGAGATTGTCTGTTTAGAAATTGGTTTTCCTTCTTTTCCTGTTGCATAAGCTACCAGAAGCTGGTCAGTTTTTCTATTGTTTTTTGTCCTGTCCAGGTAGTAGCGTAATTGCCTGTGTACATCCAAGGTATGTAAGAGCTTTTCTCCCCTGTTCTGTGGATTGGGAAGAATGTAGGAAGGTGGATAGCCTGATTTAAAGAGACTCTGGATACCACCTTAGGCATAAATGTAGGATTTGTTCTCATGGACACTCTATCTTGATGGAAGATCAGGAAGGGTTGTACTGCCATTAATGCTTGTAGTTCAGAGACCCTTCTTGCTGAAGTTATTGCCAGCAGGAAGGCAGTCTTCCAGGATAAGTATTGAAAGTCTGCTGTAGCTGCTGGCTCGAAAGGAGGTAGAGTCAGTTTTTCTAGCACAAAGTTCAAGTCCCATGCTGGCAATGGAGGTTTCCTGGGAGGTTTTACATTTTTAATTCCCCTCAGAAACTGTCTGAGCAGAGGATGCGAGAAGACAGGAGGATCCAAGCTGTATGTGCTGAAATAGCTGATGCATGTATCTTGATGGAGGAATAGAACAGGCCTGTGTGGTAGAGCTCCGCCAAGTACTCCAGGATGTTGGCTATGTTCACCAGTGTCACATCTTGCCCCTTTGCAGCACTCCAGATGAGATATCTTTTCCATTTTGCTGCATAATTCTTTCTTGTTGAAGGTCTACGAGCCTCCAGGATTATGTCCTTAACCCTTTGGGATAAATTTGGGTTAATTTCTGTTATGTAATGTTCCAGGCAGTTAGCTGCAGAGTTTTTAGGTTTGGATGCAGAATGTTGTAGTTGTTCTGTGTCAGTAGTAATGGGATCAGGGGCAGTTTCCATATTTGTTCCCGGGACATGCTCCTCAGCAGTGGGTACCAATGTTGTCTTGGCCAGTCTGGGGCTATCAGAATGATCCTCGGACGTTCCTCTTTGATCTTGAGAAGCACCTTGTGCATCAAAGAAAGTGGTGGGAATGCGTATGCTGTCAGGCTTTTCCAACTGAAGGATAGGGAGTCCACCTTCCAAGCAAGTGGGTGGTAAGTCCTTGTGCAGAATTTCTTCAACTGGTGATTGTATGGGGATGCAAACAAGTCTATTTGTGGTAATCCCCATTCTCTTGTGATGGCTTTGAAGATGTCCGGATGCAGCATCCATTCGTGGGCATCTGTTGTAGTTCTGCTTAATATGTCTGCTAGAATGTTTTCCTTCCTTGGTACATAAATTGCCTGTAACTGAAGGTTGTAGCTCAGAGCCACATCCCATAGGTCTAGTGCCAGCCGGCATAGGGGGTATGAGTGTGTGCCTCCCTGTTTGTTGATGTACCACATAACTGTGGTGTTGTCTGTCCTTATCAACAGCTGGCCTTCGTGGAGAAGAGGTCTGAATGCCTGGATTGCCAATTTTACTGCCATCATTTCTTTTAGGTTTATGTGCAGATGCAGTTGGTCTTGAGTCCATAGGCCTTGAATGCACTTGTCCATCATGTGTGCCCCCCAACCGAGGTCTGAGGCATCTGTCGTAATAGTTTGTCTTGGTTGACTTTTGCAGAAGGGCAGTCCTGTGTTTGATTGACAGGCCTGAGCCCATCATAAGAACTCTTGCTTCAGGCATGGGATCATTGGAATTTTGGTTTCCAGGCTGTGCTTGTGCTGAGACCACAAATTCTTTAGGTACCACTGTAGCTTTCTCATATGAAGCCTGGCATGAGGGACCAGAATTATGCAGGATGCCATGAAGCCTAGAGCTTGTAGCACTTTTCTTGCAGTTAGATGGCTCTGCTTTGTTAATGCCAAGAAATAGAGAGGAAGTTGCTCTTTCTTTTCTGCAGTTAGAAATGCCATTTGTTTTGATGTGTCCAGTTCTGCACCCAGAAAGGTTATTATTTGGGATGGAATCAGCCTTGACTTTTTTGTATTGACTGTGTATCCCAGGGCTTGCAGCAGGTAGATGACTCTTTGTAAGTCTTCTGTTAATTTGTTTTTGTTGTCAGCTTGTATCAGGCAGTCGTCCAGGTAGGGATAGATTTGAATTCCCTGAAGTCTGCAACGAGCGATTACTGATGCCAGGCATTTCGTGAACACTCTGGGCGCAGTAGATAAGCCAAAGGGCAATGCTGAGAATTGATAATGCTCTGATCCTGCAAGAAATCTGAGGTATCTTCTGCAAATTGGTCTTATGGGGACGTGCAGGTATGCCTCCTTGAGATCTAGAGTTACCAGCCAAGACTCCTTGCCCAGCATGGGAAGAAGCTGCTGTAGGGTCAGCATTTTGAATTTTGGAACAATGAGGAACGTGTTTCGAGCGGACAGATCTAGAATAGGTCTCCATTTGTTTTCTTTTCTTGGTACCAGGAAGAGCCTGGAGTAAAATCCCTTCCCTTGCTCCATAAATGGTACCTTTTCCACAGCACGCATTCTTAATAATTGAGATATTTGTTTTAGAGCTTCTGCCCTTTGAGAAGGTGGTAGGTTTGGCATTCCTCTCTTTCCTGGTAGTGTATGGAAATGGAACCTGTAACCTTTGTCTATAGTCTGCAAAATCCATTTTTCTCTTGTAATGCAGTGCCAGTTTCTTGAAAATAATGTTAGCTTTCCGCCTAAGGGTGCTTCTAGTTGTTCCCTGGTAGGCGGTGCCACCGCCAAGTCACTGTGATTGAGTTGTTGTAGTGGTGGTGGCTGTATCCGTGCCTCGTTGGTTGTTACCCTGCCACTGGCGACCCCTGTAGGCACCCCTGGATTGGTTTCTGCCTCTAGAGCGCCTATTCCTGCCTCTTTGTGCCTTAGAGGAGTCCGGAAAGGACCAATTCTTGGTGGGCCAATTCCTGCTAAACCTTGGAGGTTGAACTTGTAAGAAATCTTTACTGTTTGCACAGATTTTGCTTTCTCTTCCATCTTTTTCAGAACCTGCTGTGCGGGGGCACCAAATAAATTGACCTTGTCCATAGGTGCATCCAAAAGCTTAGATTTGACATGGTCTGGTAATGCCTGCTCTTTCAACCATGCATGCCTCCTGATAACTGTGCCAGTCATGGCTGATCTAAAGGAAGCCTCCAGTGCATCATAGCCACATTTTAAAGAATGGTTACTAACCTGCTGTATGTTATGTAACATTTCTTGAACATACTTTTTATCTAAAGATTCTTCAGAGGACAGCTTTTTAGTCAACTGGTCAAGCATAAACTCTTGATATTGAATCATATTAAATTGGCAGTTCAAAGCTCTAGCTGACAAGGTAGCAGAGGTGTAAACTTTTTTACCCCATCTCTCTAAGGACCTGGATTCCCTATCAGAGGGGAGGGTTTTTTTAGAAGAAGTAGCTGCTACAGCTTTAGGGCCCTGGGAGATAGTCTCTGGATCTGCAAAAGGGGCCTTATATAAGTGGTGATGAGTGTCCGGGACCCTGTAGTACCTATCTGGTTTATCAGGAGCCGGAGGTAAAGTATCAGGAGTAGTGCAAGCATCATTAAATGCATCATCAACAACAGATAGAACTGGAGGAATAGCTAAAGGCCTATGCTGTGGTAAGTGTAGAAAGGTCCTAAGCCTTTTTCTAGAGTCTGAGAAATCTTGGCCCTGCCACTGAAATTGTTCCCTCATAGCATGCAAGGTTTCCCCAAAGGAAAATTCCTCAAGAGGAGAGGCTGAAGGGATGGACTCCTCAGCATCAGAGTCTTCGTAAGGAGAATAAGAAGCCTCAGGAGGGTCTGTATGTTCTGAATCATCAGAAGAATCATCTGTGGCTACTGGCTCAGGGGGCTCTGCTCTAGGCCTCTTTTCTGGAGGAGGGAGAGAGGCCCTGTCTGGATGAGGCTGGGATCCACGAATTAAAGTGATGAGATCCTGTGCCAAAGAAAGCATATGGGTGTTGGTGCTGGGCCTGTGAGAGGGGGGCTTGGCAGGCACAGGTTTGGAAGTTTTGGCTGCTTTAGCCCTGGCAAAGGCCTTAATAGACATAGCTGGAGGAGGCCTAGCAGCTCCATGTGCAGGGGTAGAAATATCTAGTGGAATGGTGTCTGATAAATCCTGTGAAATCGCAACAGAAGGCTGGATTTCAGAAGCCGTTTCTACCAGTATAGAAGAGGCCTCGGTAGAAGGGAAGTTATCGGCTGAAGAAAGAACCGCTTGCTCGGTTTCGGCCGAAACCGAGACACTCGTGGATTGCTTAACCGCGGTTTCCGCCGAAACCGCGGACCGCGAGTGTCAGCCCTTTTCTTTGCGCTTTTTGGTTATTTGCATAGTCGGAGGATCCGACGGCATAATGTAGGCAAAATCGGAGCCGAAAATCTGTTCAGCAAAGTCCGAGCGGCGTCTAAGCGTCCGTCGGTTAAAAGAAGCACAGGCTAGACAAGCTGCTACGTCGTGGTCTGGGCCTAAACAATGTATGCAATAGGAGTGGAAATCTTTATGAGGTATTTGTTTCCCACAAGATAAACAGTTATTAACTTTCTCTGACATCGGCTGAGGCAAGAAAGAGTCCCCAACGGGGTACTTAGCTTTATAGAAGTCTTCGAAGTAGTATTCGGTAGTAGTAATCTCTGGATCTGACCGACCGGCACTTGCGAACAGCTTCTGCTTCGGGCGCCACACGGCAAGAAAGACTGAGGAAAATGTCGTCGGCTGATGCCTTTATACCCGAATAACTGCCGCAATGACGTCGGGTGAAGTGCGACACCAGCCGAAGCCAGACCCAGACTTTGGAATCCGGCCGACCGAAGGGCTGCCTGACGACAGGATAACCCATTTGTAAGGACTGCAGATGCATCCTTGAAGGACATCAATATATCATCAGCATGCACATCCCCACTGGGGATAATTTCTATTTCAGTCAGTTCCCCCATTATACAAGGAACATCTTTCATGTTTGCCAGCCTTGCTGAACCTGATAAACCAACCCAGTTTTAGATCTTTCCCTTACAAAATTCTTTGCCTTCTGCTTGGCACAATTGAGAACATTGTGACATCGGGGTAACTCACTGCTTTTATGTACAACAAACTAGACTCTTACACCTGGTCAAATAAATGTTGATGTGCCCGCAACTTAGTCATTCAAACACCATGCAACTTGAGTGCATAAGCCAGAATGATTACTTCGACATTGATGAAATTATCCAGCCTCCATCTTATGTATTGCTAATAATATATTTATAGGTCCACAGAATTTACCATTTCTCCATGTAACTCCATCCAAAAACATTTTCACAGAATGCAGAACTTAAACATTCTACTATGGGACAGCATGACAGCTAGACAACTGCAATTTCAGCAAGCCCATTCTCACAAAATTATTTTGCAGAAACACACATTTAGAGAAAATAAGTCTGGCCTTTCCTACAACTGTGTGACCATGGAATTAATATATATAAGTTGGGGACCAGATGTCCTCCAAATAAAGGACACTTAGAAGTTTGCCCCTTGCAAAAAAGATTCTGTTTTAGTTGTCTGGAAGTGTTATTCAGTAGGACCATTTCATGAGAATGGATCTTCATTAAATTAAAGTTAGAGAGTCAACTGGAATCTCTGTTAGTATGTCAATCAATACTAAGTCAACACTTGTAAACTCATATGCAGTATTTTGCACCCTCTTTCCTTATCTAGTCTTTGCCTGCATTTGGTAACCCCACCTGTTTGTATTCATATAAATAAAAGGGTCTCTATCCTAAAAAACAAAATATGCTCTAGCTTACCACTCTTTGCACCTACAACTCTCATTTTTGTCCCCCTGGTGTACTTCCTTTTTCTTGCTTTTCCATCGTTTCATACTGTCCAATACAATCTTTTTCTCTCTACTATAACAGTGATAGTAATGATAATGTGATTTCATACAGCTCTTCACCAATTTGTCATGGCTATATGATTCCAGCAGCATCTTTGGTCACTTTACCACAATACTGTATTTTGCTATGCTTACTGACACAGAGTGTCTTGCACTGGTACAAATAGTCTTGTGCACATGTGTGGCATGCCTTGTATTATCAAAACACTTTATTAAGGAAGTGAACTAGCAGTGAATAGGTACATTCTGCATGTTCACATTACTCTGTTCTTCTTTGATCATGAGACCCACACAGTAAGTCATAGTTTCTTCACTCTTTTGTGCCCAATTACCACGTCACAGTAGAGACGTTCTGACTTCTCTGAAGTACTAGGTTCTGGACATTTATAAATAGTGAGTATTTCTCATGCTGTACAGCATTGCCTTCATGTGCAATGGTACATCTTTATGAATCCTGGTTTTAACTATTCAGACAGGCTTCAATAATAGCTGTTTATATTCTGTTTTGTGTAAGAGTCATTTCTATTTGAAAGTCTGTACATAAGTTGAATGTTGGGGCAGGTAACACAAGACTGGGGAATACAATAAGAGAAATAAATATCAGTGGTAGAAATAGAAAAGTGGAAGGTGGATTCTGTAACACCTACTGAGATTTTGGAGTTATGTTTTGTTTACAAAGTAAGTTTGTCATTAATTTCCTTCTAAAGTCATGTTGTTGAACTAAGGGGAAGTAGAGATTATCAAGGGAGAAACAACCTAGTTATCAACTCCTTAATATGACAGAATCTAAATCAAAATAGAGACATTCTAAATATTTCAAATATTAAATGGAAACTAAATTCCTGAGCATCCAAAAAGCCCCAAGACAAAAAGCTCAAACTGTAAACATTTTTGCAATAGGGCAAATCCCCCTGTACCTTCCCACTGCACACATGCACTCCTAGAACTTATATATTCTAAATCAGATGCCACATGAGCATGAATTAGCGCGAACTCTCCAAAACAATGGAATCCCTGGTGGTGCACACATCCAAACCATGCTGGTAATTATTTTCTACACAAAACAGCCATTGTTGTCTTGATTCTCAATTTTTTTTTAATCTGGCACCTGAAACTCAAGGAAGACGAGCTCCAGGACCTATAGATAAACTATATAAGTATATCAATGATTTTCCATTTGATTAATGGATTGTATTGCTCAAATGGCACTTAAAACTGACAACTTCCTAAACTACTTGCAAATGTCCTCTTTTTAACCTGTCTGCTGAGATTAGTCTTACAGCTATGGGTGGAACTGGCTGGTGCTGATATTCATTTGACATTTACTAGAAAAGTAAAAAGTACACAAATATTACATCACAGATGTACACCCAATAGCAGACGTCTGACTAGAATAGACAGTGGGAATAGCAACTAAGGTTTGCTCTCTCTAGTACCATACTAGCAGTCCTCATTGCCAAGTAAGTAGTGCTCAAAACCCTGTTAGCTCTAAAAAATGCAGATGTGAAACTGAATGCAGATAGTCATTCCCAGGGCTTACAATTCAAACTGATGTCATATCCCACTCTAAAATTAGCTTTTGTATGTAAGTCATAAGTCCCCAGAGATGATTATTGTGAAATCAAGAAGTCTAAACTTTTTTTTATCAAAGAAGGACATCCAAACAAACATTTTGAAATCTCTTCTGCATTAGTCTTTGGGAAGACAATGTCATGAGAAACTATATTTTAGAACAGAACATTGTGATTCTAATATATTTCATGTTCTAATACAAGAAAGCATCCTTGGCAAAGTAAAGGAAAAAATAAAGGATGGTTGGACACTGTCATAAATGCTGTTGAATTTTCTTTAATTTTATCCCTCACTTCAAAATGCATTGGGTAATATTGTAATGACTCCTAAAGCTAAATGCCTGATTTTCTGTATCATTTGCATTAGTAAATATAATGCACGTGTGATATTAAAGCATTTAGATTTATATTTTCCAGAATAAAAATAGAATGTGATAATGCATTTGCCTATCTTCTAAATAGTAACATTTTGTTGAAAAGCCATGCTGGAAACTGAATCCTCTTTGAAAAAACGTTCTATTTTTCATGGTAATGACTAATGTTATTGTGGCTGGATACATAAGTGTGTGTGTGTGTGTGTGTGTGTGTGTGTGTGTGTGTGTGTGTGTGTGTGTGTGTGTGTGTGTGTGTGTGTGTGTGTGTGTGTGTGTGTGTGTGTGTGTGTGTCTGTGAGCATTCGGGGTGTTTTCCAGTGAGGTAGGTTTCATCAAATTTAAAGTGAAATTAGTTTCTGTCATAAACTGATTAACATTCAACAGTCTGCAAGACAGTTGTTAACTATAGTTTGCCTGAAAACAGGGATTTGTGCAACTACATCTCAGAAGTAGAGTGATAGATAACTCAGTTTTCTTGCACAATTTTCCCTTTAGTTTGCTTTATCTTATAGTATGTAGGTATGGCTGAATGTTTATAAAAATAAATCACCACCTTAATGGAATATTTACGTTTGGTTTTATTTTATATTCTATGCATATTATTTTAGTTATATTATTCATGAAATCAGTATGTAGATGGATACAGTCATTATGTTCAGCATGTCCACCACACCCCTGGAGACTACAAAACTTCACAGACATTAATGTCTGCAGTCCTTGGCAGTGTTGTAATGGCTTCCCATTGTTATGAATGATGCACAGGAGCATTCTAGGCCTGCTTATGCTTGGGTTTCAGGTAGTACTCTGAAACATGATAGTACTGCTTAGTGCAAAGAACTAAGGCAGTTAAAGTATAGTCAACCTTAGCAATTATCTATGTGTACATTTCTACTTAGTAAGGTGTACTGTCCCTCACGTATCCCTCACCTGAAAACACTGAGTATGCTGTCTGCTATCATGCCTCTCTGTGAATCATAATAGAGTCAGTTATCAATCAGGCACTCCAGCTGACCCAGTGTTCATTATTGTACTGTGTGTGATTTCACTGGCAACTGCTCGCAATCAATGCATTATGGAGGAAGAACAAGGCTATGTGTGAAATCAGGATTGGCTGCACCACTGGGAACTCCATTTCTGCTAATGATTTTCTTCCATGTAGTGAAGGATTTGGTAGGTTTTTATGCCTTTATGCTTTGACAGCAGTACTACTATGTTGTACTGCAATGTTTTCTGAGCAGCATACCATCATGGCAGTGGAACCACTGTACCCTCAGATGTTACATCACCCTTTTGTATGGAGGTGTGTTCCCATGGTCTGTTGAACTAGCATGTAAAATGGTGTTGTAGAGTTTGTGAATAGCATGTAATCAGGGTGCCAGTTAGTTTATACATGTGATTTAATTTGTACATGTAATTGGTGTTTAGTACCTAAGACTGTTCAGTGGATCATGTCCACTTATATCATTTACTCTGTTATACACTAAGGCTCCTCAGATCACAAAGGGTTTTTCTAAGCCATTGTAAGGTATATAAACAATCATAATGCCTCACAGTCTTAAAGAATAGAGACTTACTTTCTTCTTTTTTTTCTCTTTCGGCTGTTCCCGTTAGGAGTCGCCACATCGGATCATGTTTCCATTTCTTCCTGCCCTCTGCATCTTGCTCTGTCACACCAACCACCTGCATGTCCTCTCTCACCACATGTCCAAACCAATGCAATCTGGCCTCTCTGACTTTGTCTCCAACCTGAGCTGACCCTCTAATATACTGATTCCTAATCCTGTCCACCCTTGTCACACCCAGTGCAAATCTTAACATCTTTAACTCTGCCACTTCCAGCTCTGACTCCTGCCTTTTTGTCAAAGTCACCGTCTCCAACCCATACAATATAGCTGGTCTCATTTCCCTCTTGTAGACCTTCCCTTTCACTCTTACTGGTACCCGTCTGTCACAAATCACTACTGACACTCTTCTCCACCCATTCCACCCTGCCTGTACTCTCTTCTTCACCTCTCTTCCACACTCACCATTACTCTGAACTGTTGATCCCAAGTACTTATACTCATCCACCTTCGCCAACTCTACTCCCTGCATCCTCACCATTCCTCTATCCTCCCTCTCATTCACACACACATATTTTGTCCTGCTGACCTTTATTCCCCTCCTCTCTAAAGCATATCTCCACCTCTCCAGGGTCTCCTCAACCTGGTCCCTAATCTCACTACAGATCACAATGTCATCTGCAAACATCATAGTCCTTGGGGCCTCCTGTCTGATACTTTCTGTAAAATTTGACTATACTGAAAAATTTTTCAAGCACTTTCTCATAATTCACCCATTAGAATCTATCTACTTTTAAATATGACATTATATCAGTTCTTAAGGTACTGACATCAAATCAGCTTCCCTAAAATGTGCAATATATCTCCATCAGCCGTAGCTTTTCCCTGACAGCTATGTATTCTTCTAAATGAATTTAAATAGTGAAAAAAAGATTTCACACTGAGTGGAAGTCATATCGTTGATGCTATAAACTATATGTATTTCTATGATTAGCATAAACTGCCCAGTTTGATTGTTTGCATGTTTATAATGGCAGGCAATTGTTATGATTAAGTTGTATTTATTATCCTATCTCTAGGAGAATTACTATCATGCACTCTACCACAAAGATGAAACCACTCATCAAAAGTGAATCTGTAAAAGTACTCACAGCACATATGCTGCTAATAACTTTGAAACCAGAGGCAGTAGTTGATGTACTCACACAGGATTCAGTTCTTCTATAATGCCGTCTTTGCCTATGCACCAACAGTCATTTGACTGAAAAAAAGAAACAGCCACAGCAAAAGGCAGTCGGCTCAACAATGTTTATCACTTATTTTACTAACAAAAGAATCTTGAGAAATAACAGCACTTGGTAATCATACATTGATCCTTATAATCTGATACTGTGCTCATCTGTTTGCTTGCAGCCATTGAAACATTCCAGCTCATGAAGTCATAGTCTCTGTCAACTTAGTCAGCAAATGCAATTCCTTTGGTCAAGATAAGTGCAATAAATGATTTGGAAAAGAGTTTTACACCACGTTATTAAAACAGGGTTAGTCCTCATGCAGCATATTTATTTTTCTGGCTCTAAAAAAGAATATTTTGACATGGAGATTATAAATTTCACTAGTTTGTTTTTCTGTAGCTTTAATCTGCAGTCCACTCTGAGTGCCTAGACGGAGAAAAAATATAGATAGATTAGGCAGATAAGCATACATGTACTGCCTCAAACACACACACACACACACACACACACACACACACACACACACACACACACACACACACACAGTGTGTGTGACAGTGTGTGTTTCTTTTCAATATAGTAAGGAAATAATAGGAAAAATAGTGCTGTGATTGTTCCACTCAATTTTTCAAAACATTTTTCCTACTTTGTATTGTCCTCTTATATTGTTTTATTGTATAAAAGAAGTAGTAAGGAATATTTATTTATTTTATTTTACATTTGTTTACTGCGATGGGCCGACTGGGACAGTGCCCATTTTCAGTGGAGGTCCAGGGAGAAAAGGTTGAATGACTTGAAGTCATCACATCAAGTAACAGAAATAGACAAAAAAACAAGTGTTAACACATTTACAGGATAGAAATTTAAAAATAAAAATATATACATAGTATCAAATAGAATAAGACTTTAAACACTTGAATACAGACAAATATATGGCTGAACTTACATATGTGGAGGAACATTACATCAGTTAGGAAATGAAGTAGAGAGAATCATTTAGGCAAAGTAGTGCAGTTACTAATACTTCCGTGGTGAGAGTTGCAGCTAGGAATGTAATTACTTATAGAGAAGTAGTGTTGTTAGAAGGGATATGTTAACAGAGTTAGTACTTACAGCCAAATTGTAAAAGTAATGCTAAGTTAATAATTAACCTGGAGTATTACATGTGCAAGCCATTATTCACATACGTGTCTTTTGATAGATATTTTGAAATGATTAAGATTGCTTATGGATCTAGTACTATGTGGAAGAGTATTCCAATTTTTAGCAACAAAGTTAGAGTAAAGAGAGTTGCCTGCTGTATTGGATACTTTGGTTACTTGGAGTAAGTCTTTGTTAGATGATCGAAGAGTATGAATGTTAGAATAGGGTTGTAGAAGGTAAGTTGTCATGATTGTACATTATTTTGTCAGCCATTATTAATTGGTTATAGTTCATAACATGAGATAGATAGTTCTAACCAAGAAAGATTCTTGAGGCATTGACAGTGATGGGTTGAATGTGTGGAATCTGTTGCAAATTTGGCAGTAACATGATTCTAATTTACTTAGTTCTGGATTTTTGAGGTTGGTAAGTATGAGGGATGCATATGAAAGCGAGGAGAGAAGGTGGGTTCTAGCTATGGCTATCCTTGCAGCTTCTGTTAAGAATGTTTTGCTTCTATACGTTGTTCCCATTTTCTTGTTAACCATTTTGACTGTGTTAGAAATGTGTATGTCAAATTTTAGTCTGTTGTCAATTATGATGCCTAATACTTTTGTTTGGGAATCTTGGAAAATCCTAGTTTTATTACTGGCAGTGATATAAAAGCTAGCTGGGAGGATAGTAGGTTTAGATGGATGAAAGATCATAAGTTTAGTTTTATTAGGGTTGAGAATGAGTTGTGAGTTTGCTAGCCACGTTTCAATATCAGAGAAGACTTGTATGTGACTGTAAGAAGTTGAGTTATTATAGATGCTGTACAGTAGGCAGTATTAAGATCATTTATGAATATGCTGAAGAGGAGGGGCCGTAGGATTGAACTCTGAAGGACTCCAAGGGTAATAGGAAGGAGTGGAAATAGATCTTGCTTCCATTTCACAGCTTGCTGGTGGCTAGATAGATGACTTTGTAACCAGTTAACAGCATCAGGGCTGATACTAAGATTATTCAGAGTGGACAGTAACATAGGATGGGAAACTGTATTGAATGCTTTAGACATGTCCAGAAAGACTGAAGACACTATTTTGCCATCATCTCTGAATTTATTTATAGTATTAGTGAAACTTAGAAGAGCTGTAGTAGTGCTATGATATTGTTGGAATCCATGCTGTGATGATGAGAGGAGATTATTGTTTAGAAGGTGTTTAAGAAGTTGAAAGTGGATATGTCTTTCCAGAATTTTATAAAGTTGTGAAAGTATAGCAATGGGCCAGTAGTTTGTTAGCTCTGTTGAACTGCCTCATTTGTATGATGGTGTAATATATGCAATTTTCCAAATAGCTGGGACATACTGTTCTGTTATAGTGAGGTGTATAAGTATTGACACAGGGAAGGCAATAACATCTGCTGTTAATTTTATATATTCTGATGGCATGTTATCTTCTGACTTGTTTAATAGTTTTGCAATAGTTTGTTTTGGGACTGTCTGAAATGAGACTGTATCTACAAAATTGCTTGGATTGTTGGGTGTTGGCATTGTGGAAGACTTGCTATTCTTAATCAGTGCCAAAATACTTTCAGTGAAGAATATGTTAAATTGTTCAGCAATATTGTTTGTGTTATCAGGTATGTTTGGGGGGGGGGGGCTGGTTTGGCCAGGATGAAGCATGTTATTGATTGTGTTCCCAGAATTTTTGTGGATTCATTCTGTATATCCATTGTACATTAGAATAGTAGTGTTGTTTGTCTAGTTTAATTTGGTGTTTGGCACTGTTTCTTAGTTTCTGATAATTAAACTGTTTTGGAGGGATTTATTTTTAGCCCATGTTTGCCGTGCTTTGTCCCTTTGTTTTAGGAGGGGTATGAGTCTCATGGCTTAACCATGGTGTGTAGTTGGCTTTGACAAGAACTATTCTTGGAGGTGTAAGTCTGTTTAAAATAGTAAGGAAGGTGTCACTGAAATATTGTACAGCAGCATCTAAGGGCAGTTGCTTAAGAGGAGTCCAGTCTATTTTTTTTCAAGAATATTAAGTAGAAGCTGTAAGTTAAAATTTTTCTTATTACGAACCTGGCAGAAGTTGATAAATTTAGTAGGGTTACTGTGATTTCTCAGTAAGTAGGTTCCAAAGAGGTCATTTAAGTGATCTGGAGACACCCTGTTATTTGGTAATATGTAGGTTTATTAGGTAAGAACCAGTCCAAAATAGATTGTTTATCTGTTTTCTTGTCAATTCTGGTTATGTTTGAAACATCTGAGTGAAACCATGGAGGTTTAGATAGTTATGAGAATTGTCACAGTTACATGTCATCCAGTCTGTGTTAGGGTCTCCTACAATAATGTTTTCTTGTGATATGGCTTTTGTGACATTTTGGAGAATGATTTTGACAGTACGGGAATTGTTTCCTGGAGGGATGTAGATGGCTATTATATATATATATATATATATATATATATATATAAATAAATAAATATATATATATATATATATATATATATATATATATATATATATATATATATATATATATATATATATATATATATATATATGTTTGTTCTCATTTAGTTGTAATCTGGTTATCAGTAGCTCTGCATTATTCATGTTAGTAATATGTATGTTTACAGGTTGTAAGTTGAGTGTGTTCTTAACTTAAAGAGTATTGCTACTCCACCTCCCTTTTTTCTATTCTATCAGCTCTTAGAATATTGTAACCAGGTGGAGTTATTTCTATGGCTGATGTATGTGGTTTCAACCAGGTTTCAGTAAGGGTGGTAATGTCTGGGTTGTAAAGAGAGAGAGTTGCATGGAGTTCATGTATTTTATTGAGCATACTTCTAATATTTAGGTTTAGTAGTAGCATTTCAGAACTTTTATGTGGCGTAGGTAGTTTGATTTGCATTGGGGAGTTTAATGAAATCTTGTGTTCTGGGCTTGGGTTTGGGTGGATATCACCACTAAGCATAAGTGTGGTTGCTATGTGACTAAGCACCTGAAAAAGTTTGAATAGTTTTTATGGGTTTTAAAGGAAATAATATCGAGGCTTTCATTTGTAAAGAGTAGTCAGTGTTGTTTCAGGTCTGAGAGTGTGGTTATAAACAATGATGGTGACACATAAAAGCTATTAGTTGTTGTTAGGGTAGTTTTATTAAATGCTGTTGCTTGCTTTGTTTACTGATTGTCTAGTTGGAAATGGTAAGTGGTGAGGTTCGCTGTAATCGTGAGGAATAAAGTTAGTACAAGACCATGTACAAACATGATAGTATTTGTTTGATAAATTATTTGAAAAATTATCAGTATCGAGGGAAGATAAATTCTTGTTTGTTAAGATATTGGTATATTACAACGTCACGTATTCAAGGTTAGGAGTTAAGTATGAAATGTTTGGAATGGTTACCGGGTATGTTTCTATTGGGTAGTCACTTTTACTCACAATATACTAAACAATATATATAATGCAATACAATTTTGCATGTTTTATCTTTAAACATTTTTCCGAAATGATCACAAGGAATGTGATACTTCTTAATATGTGCTGGTTTACCAAAGCATCATCTAACAATCAGAAAATGCTTAAAACAAGTTTGCTGATAGGCAAACTCACTACTTCCCATGGATGAAAAACAAAAGTCTATTTTAAGCAGAATCCTGAATGACTGGAATTGCTGATTCATGGCTGTGTCCACATACTTCATCATCATTATTTCTACAAAGATAGCATTGTATCAGTAAAGCAATGGACCAATGGCAACAGATATAATCTCTCCTTAGCCAAACACTCAACATGAACATTACATTTAACAATAGGTAATCAAATTGTACTGAATTTATAACCATGAAGTTTCTTAATTCAGTAAATTAATATTCCTGTTTGATTACAGTTAAAAGGGTTGTTCAGTCAATTGTTAGATATAATGATGCCATTTAAATGTCATAGACAGAAGAAGCTCTGAATACAGCACAGATGGCAGATGAGACATGTTTGAGTAACAGTACCAGGCTACTGAACAAGACAGCTGGAGCAGGAGTGGTTGGGTGGGAGCAACATCAGTTCTCTAATCTCCTGTTGGCAGCAGGTAACCCAGTCTCCATCCCGGTAGTACATAGCAGAGGAAGATGCATAAATAAGGAGGTAACCATACTACAATATGTACTATTGTCTCCTGATCAGAGTTCCATGCTGCAGTTTTGTCTTGCTTATGTATTATGGCCTGGCATAGCCATCTCCACTTTGGAAGCATGCAAATTAGTTACCAGTGAAGAGATGAGAGGTATAAGGAACTATGGAACAGAAGTGCTGATGGTGATTTCCCAGCAAGGGGCTTACCCATCTTTACCAGCAGCCAGCTTCAGTACTCTTTTCTCCATTCTTAGAGGGTTTCCATTCTAGTAGAGTAACCAGGACACTCAAGATGTAGGGCAAGAAGGGTGCTGTAGATGTAGCTAATGGTAATTGCACCTCTGGGTTAAAAACCCCACCACAAATTGCATATCATAGACAAATGCTGTATGTTCTTCTTGTTACTTAAATGTTGATCATAATAGGCAAGACCAGACCACACACATATGCACACGGAAGTTCTCACTCGCGTACACACACACACACACACACACACACACACACACACACACACACACACACACACACACTCACTCACAAAATTAGATCCAGAAAGAGGACAAAATTTTGGTCTCCTGTTCCATTAGTGAAATCGATAGAATTAATTAATATTATGGTAATAAGAATACAGAATAATGTGATAAAATCAGGACTAGTTTGTGAACTTTTCACAAGTGTAAATATAAACAAATCAATACATCAATACAGCATTAATAACTGGTAACTAAAAAGTGCAATTGCATTTTGACTTCTTCTTTATCATGTCCCATTAAAAGAGAGAGAGAGATTCTGGGAATCATATGTCCCATATTTCAAGCTAATGGTGCAAATAGAGAAGACAATCTGATTCAATGCTGCATGGATAGAGTAACCTGTCAGTTTGAAAATATTTAAGAGAACAGCCTTGCATCTTATTCTGCAATAAATAAATTAAAATTTCTAACTCTTAGTGTACAAGGTACGGATCTATTCATATGTTTTGTTGCTTTTACCTCATTACTAAACCTGTTCCTTATTTATGGCTTAAGATGGCCTATTTTGTTATTTAATAAGATATTTGCTTTATGTTCCATATATTCATAATCAAAAATGTTTTCCATTTGATATTAAATTATTTATTTATTGTTTTAGCAACTGAGTCATAGTTTCACATGTATTTATGACTAGAAAAAGCATTGTATAGCTAGTATTTTGCAGTTTTGAAAATCATAAAATAGAACTGCTTCACAGAAAGTGACAAAAAGCTAAGTGCATCTCTCTGATGAATGAACAGCTTTAAAACATTGTATAAACTTCACTCTGCATCCTACTGTTTCTAATATCAGTTCAGTTGTTGTAGGCATATTGTTGCTGTGCTCTAGCATGAGACTAGAGTAAAAAGCAGTAAGGAGATTTGCAGGATGGTGCCATGCTGAATAGAAACAACCCTGTGAAGCTCTGCAGCATGAAACAATAAAATTAATAAAAACTAGTGGACGTGGCATTAAAGCAGAATGAAGAGAAAGCCAAGAGTAAGGAAGTGAATGAGTGGTAAGTCAGGGAATCAAAAAAAAAAATGGGAGAAGAAAATGTGAAAACTGAGCAGATGAAAGAGGCCCTGAAAATGGGTCTGAGCAAGTAATTGTAGAAATGATACGACAAGAGCTAAAAGAAGTGAAATGCACACTCCAAGAAAGCCTGTCATCTCAGAAAAGAATTACTGAAGTGATAGATGGTCCACATGGGCATGTCACAGTTCTCCAAGACCTGGCTGTTGAAAATGATGAACTTACAGCATAAGCTGATTCGACAGAGGTGTGGCTGGACTGTTTTGAAGCAAAAACTGTCAAACACAGAAGACAAAGCTAGGCATAACAAAGTGAAGATAATGGGTATCCCTAAAAAGTCTGAGAGGCTAGGCTGGGTTAAGGCTGACATGTAGTTACTAACCAAGTGAGCTAATATTCCAAGAAAGCAGATTCTGATAGAAAAAGCCCACAGAACCATGTTGTGGTTGGGAAATGAGGATTCATGAAAAGCATGCCACACGATCTTCCAATTCCAGATATTTGTGATGAAAGAGAAATTTTTACTGGAACTTTGGAAGCCAGGCAGAAAGTTAAAGAAAAACAACAGGTGCTTGTAGATTATGATAGTTCCCTCCAGACACCTTCAAGAAAGAATGCATTTGTACCAGTTACTAAAGGATGTGAAGATGAGGTTAAGGTAGAGACTTATCTATCCTGCAACACGAGAATTTTTATACAAGAGACACTCATTTGTTTCTGGACCCAGAGAAAACCCTAGATTTTTTGAAATGGCTGACTAATTACAGAAAGCCCCAAATCAGAGAATCTGGAACCATTAACCCTGACCAGATGAAGAAATGAACAAGTCAGACATTGGTAGTTCCTAAGTTTCAGACTTTTTAAACGGAAGTGAAAAAAAACTGAAGGCTCTAGATGTAGGAAATTGGCTTCTCCTATAAACTACATGAAGACATTTGGTGCAAAAGATTCGATAAGGTGCAGGCAATAATATCAAAGAGGTTGGAGAGGGTAGTAAAGACTAGCAGTGAGTATTGTTTGACACTCCCTAGCTTTGGCTTGTGGTCTTCATTCATTTTATTTTCGTATCTTTTCCCTTAAAATTGTTTTCATGGCCTCTGGCACTGCTGGGTCTCCTGATTTATTCCAGCTAGCTTCGGAATTGAGCGCTGTACAAGCTTTTATGCAAACTCTTACTTTACTTGTACAGCAGCTCACACAAGAAAAACAAGCAGAAGGTTTAAATTCTGGGATTGGACATAGGGCTTTTGCACTTCAATCAACCTCCTCGCAGTCACTGGATGGGTCCAAGTTACCACCCGGTCAACACCAGGTTCTTGAGCAGCAGCAGCAGCCACATTTACAAGGGAGTGATCACCATTTCAGCATTGCTGGGGGTGACACTACAATTATCAATTTGGACAGCTGGCTCAATAAATCTATTTCTTTTGGAACTTCTGTGGAATTGCAGTCTACATCCATTGATAGCCAGCTTAATGACTTTCAGCATAAGTTGTTACTTTATTGGAAGCTCCAATTAGAGAATTCTTACTTTCATGAGTGTATAAAGTTAAAATTGGTGCCTAAAAGGGTCTTCGCTGTTGGAAGTTCCCAATGGGTTTAATGGCCCATTGTAAATTACATCAAGATTTATTAGCGATGTTTGACAGGCATGGTTTTGAGCTCATGCTGGTCAAATATAATCGTATTGAGATGGAGGCCTTGGAACAGGACATCAAGTTGTTGGATACTAATTTATCCCAGCTTTGTGTTCTTCCTCTCAATAATAAAAGATATTGGACGATTTATTTGGATGTGGATAACAATTGCACTGTGATTTTAAAATGAAAATCCAATAAAATCAAAAGTGACCAATTGGAGTATAGTAGAGGTGTGGCATACCCAGAACCTTTGGGAGGACAGGAGAGAATGGAAGATGTGTTTCATGATGAAGATAGGGATGAATAATCCATGCGACCTACTCATGATGGTCATTTGGATTCGTTAAATGGAGAAGCCCTTTTAGAGAATGTGGAATCTAGGCATTCGGAACACCTTCGGATCAAGAGACAAGATTATCGGAATCATTATCAGAATAGCCCACGGCAATGCTTCCAACAGAGGAACAATTCATTCAGGTCGAGGAGGAACTGCCATTAATTTTGGATAATAACCCGGTTTCAGGTACTGTGAAAATTATTACCAACAGCACAAATGACTTTTTTATTTACAATGGCAGCACTACTGAATTATCGACACAACATGCTGACTTATTCAGTAGAGGTTTTTCATTTGCCCCTGACAGTCACATGGACATTGTGACAACTGTCTTGGAGCTTAAAATGGTTACTTGTAATGTTTGTTTGTTTGTGTCTTTCGACTTTTCCCAGTTAGGGGTCGCCACAGTGGAACTCCCGTCCACTAATGATTGGCAGTAGATTTTTACGTACTGGCTTGCCGGGCCTAACGCACAACCTTCAACAAAGGAACGCCCATTCACACATGTCACCACACAGAAGATGCTCTAACTGAGAATTGAACAGGCAACGTCCAACTGTGAGGCGACAACGCTACCGCAACACCACCCCCGCAGTAAAATGGTTACTTGTAATATGAACTTCAAATTATTGTTTGGTAGTTTAGATCAAGGTTACAATAGCTTTCAATTATGGGTGCCAAGTATCATGAATCCAGACTTGCATCCTGTATTATTTGTATTTCAGCAAATCTGTGAATTAGATTTGAGTCAAGTGGCAAAAAGCAGAGATTTTTTTAGGTTATGAATACAATTTAAGTGCCACTGAAAGAATGTTTTAGAAGGAATTTGTTGCTTTACCCAACGTACGTGTTATGCAACCTGACAAAGAGGGTGGTTTGGTAATTAGGGGTCAACTTGACTATGAACAGAAGGTATTGTGTATTTTATGTGGGGATGGCTATGTGGAATCCTCCCTTAACAAGCTTAACATAGCTTATAATTGTGTGGACATTCTCTTACACAATGTGCTTATGCAAGGAGAGATTACACCCGAGCATTATAAATATATGTTAAATAGGACACCTCGTATCCCTAATTGTTTTGGACTACCTAAAACATACAAGAACTTGTACAACCCACACCTAACAGCAATTGTAAATGCTGGTAATTCTAAAACTTATGGGATCTCTCAATTTGTTTATTAATGTTAAAACTTTATGTCATGAATATTCTGTATTTGTGTAAGGATTCGTGGGATTTTTTTAACAAGATGTAATAATATTGATCCGAAGTTGGATTTTGTTTTTATAACTATTGATGTGAAAGATCTTTTTTCTTGCATCCACCACAATACTGGCCTTGAATGGTTTGAGGATTATTTAACATTCAATTTCAAGATATAACAGGTATTGACCAATACTCTTACTGCACTTATGCAATCAGTGTTGGGTACAAATTCTATTCTATTCCAGGGACAGTATTTTAAACAAGTTTCAGGTGTCACTATGGATGTCTCTTGTGGTCCCTTATTTTCTAACATAGTAATGTCAGCTTGGAGACAATATTTTGTATTTGATTCCCTTTATTTCCTGTATATCCATTTATACACTAGATACCTGGATATTTATTTTAGGTTTGGACTGGCCGTGGATATTTGATTAAGAAATTTATGGTCTTTATCAATGATTCTACTGCCTTTTTGAGTTTTACACACAATATCGGTGTTGACTCTGTAAACTATTTAGATGTTTTACTTCAAAGAGATCCTGATTCCCATGAATTGTCCTCAGAAATTTATAGGAATTCAACCTAATCCAGCAACCTTCTACATTTTAGTACCGACCATCCTTACCATCAGAAACAGGCAG
Source organism: Protopterus annectens (assembly GCF_019279795.1). Classification (NCBI taxonomy): domain Eukaryota; kingdom Metazoa; phylum Chordata; order Ceratodontiformes; family Protopteridae; genus Protopterus; species Protopterus annectens. Next base: position 1,541,027,026 of record NC_056735.1, read on the forward strand.
TTATCAAGGGTTGGATGGTTAGGGCAGCTAGGATGGCTTCCAAATAGGATGACTTTCTTGATGAAGGCAACATTTTGTCTACCATGTTTCTAAAATGAAGGTATCCTGAGGTGTTGATCAACAATATCAGGCAGGAAGTATGTATGAAAAGGTAATCGGGTTATTTTGTACTTATTAGGTCAGGCCCAGCATCATTCTCCACTAGTTGCAGAATCATGTGTTTGTGTAGGCCCTTCTGGGGAACAACCAGATAACACAACTAATAATCTGGATCAGCCTTTGATTAATGGGATGGGAGATGTCCTGACCACATTTTGTTACTATGTATAATATGGACAGTGATTCTATAGCTTCGATTATTATTAAAAACTGAAAATTATTGGCATGTCATGCTCAAGTATTGGAAAAATTAGGTCCATGTCCCAATTTCTGTTTACAACAGTGGTAAATCCTTAAATAACTTTTTTGATGGGATAGGTGATTTTTCGAATAGAAAAAGTGGTAAAATGACAAAATGTAGGTCATGTTTGTCCTACCACTTTATTCTTGAAATTGATGAATGGGTTGTGAACAATATAAAAAATCAGGATAAGGGGCAATTTTAACTGCCAAACCAAGGGGGGGGGGGGGGATTTACATCGCCTTGTGTAAACATGCCCTCGTTTTTACATGGGGAAGATGGAACGGAGACTTAGGCAGCAAATCTATGAGCATTAGTATGATATAAAGAAGGCTAAGTCTACCAATGTACTTTGGAGACATATAGTGACCCATGATAGGCATACTTTTGGTTTTGTATTTTAGAACAGGTTGAACAACATCTAAGGAGTGGTTGTTCGTCAATCAAATTGGAAGAAAGAGGGTTGTGGTGACAAATCTTCCTTAATGCTACAGTACCTCCTGGATTAAATTAATTATTTAGTATCAGTAGTGTGTTAAAGATGATAGCTTATTGTAGATGAATGCAATATTATTCTTTATTTTTCATTTTTTTTTTCTTTTCTTATTTTTCATGCCTTTCGTGTCTTTTATATATGTATGTAAATAATATGTGAATTTTTGGATTATTGTTAGGTTTTGTATTAGGTTTTTATAATTTGTTTTTAGCCAGGTCATGATGGTCACATGATTTGCAGAGAGTATTTAAACATTTAATGTGTGCTTTTAGCTATGTCTGAAGAAGTCTTTATCAGCGAAAGTGCTAATACTGGAATATAATTTTTGGAATTAAATCTGGTCCCTAGCTTTGCCTTGTGGTGTTCATTAATTTTAGATTTGTATCTTTTCTCTTAAAAAACTCCCTGAACTGTCACTGGAATGAGAAGCACAAGAGAAGCAGAAACATGACAACAAGACATTAAATTTTAAATGCAAACTATATAAAATATAGAGCAAACAGAGAACTCCTACAGGAATTAATAACTGCGTAATTCCCACTGTAAATCAGGTATGTATGTTGAAAAGGCATTTAGTGCAAGCAGTAATGTAAAATGAATACAGTGGGGGATGAAAATAAAGATGTAGGGCCTGTTATAAGTTAGAAGTGAAGGAATGAGAGGGAAAAACTTGGAAGCGCATACAAAGGAAAAAAAGAAAGGCAGGGAATGAAAAATAGAAGTAAAAGGCACCAATCAATATGACACATGAAGCTGGAGGCCTTGATACATAGTGTGCACTGTCATGGCTATGACAAATTAGAACGGCACGGTGTGGCTAGATCTGTGCAGAGATCTAAAATATCTGAATAAGTAAGTTGAACTTGTAAATTTGTCCATAGTTAATATGTTTCAGGGAGGGAAAGTGATGAAAGTAAGGGAGACGTGTAATTATAACTGCTCTGTGATAGGAATGAAGAGGACTCAACATAATAGTCAGAAACATTAGAAACAGAGGGAATGAGAAAGGGTCCAGTGGTCAGTAGTAACATGGTAGGAAAATTGCCTGAAAGAGACCATCGGTGGTGAAAAATGAACATACAACCATGGGATATGAATGGCTTATTAGGGAGAACTGGAAAAGAGAGAATAATGGGTTGGATAAGGTGAACAAAAGTACAAATAATTGCAATCCAGGAAACATTCCTTTCAAACAAAGACATTAAAAAGATCATTGAAGGAAAACCCAGTATAATAGGTTCATAGGTTCATAGGTAGGTACTAGGCTATCTTCCTGAGGGCATTTATAAGCCTAGCCAGAGTGTGTGGTTAGTTCTTCATGGGGGAAATACAAAACATGGAGAGGTAATGATTCTAAAAGGAAAACTGACCTCAGAAAATTGAAGGAAAGACAGAAGATAAGAAGAGAAGGTAAGCCAAGATTAAAAATACAATGACTGTAAATAAATATATTATAAGATTAATATATATATATATATATATCCACAAACACATGGATAAATGTAATAAGAGGACTACTCATGGAAATAATTAAGATCAAGAAAGTATTTCTCTGGGATTCATGAAGCTTGGCGCAAGGACGGCGTTAGCCTTGCACCGATCGTGCGGCATAGAGATGGTACAGCAGCATATTTATGAAGGCATGCTGCCATAATGGCCACATGCATAGGAAACGTGTACGAGTGCAGGGGGCATGTCCAAGCGCTGCACAGAGGCGTGATCATGTTGGCTGCATACGCGCAACCTAAAATGCTGCCCAGTATAGCCTGCCTTTAATAGTAATCACTCCTGTCAGTGTCCATGGAGACTGAAATGAATGCAAAGCATACAAGACATCATTGAACACACCACAATAAGAAGTAAACACAAAGACACATAGCTGAATATTGAGTCCCCGTCCCACGAACAAAGATATTTAAAACTCCATGATCATATTCCATTATAGTGTCGCTAGTTATACCAAGTGGAAGCGAAACGCATCGTGTTAGCGTGCCGCCAATTGCCAAGCCTAGCTCAATGGTTTGGGTTACCACCTGTCCCACATTGTGAGGGACAGTCCCCCTCTAGGCAGGTGTACCCATACCAAATTCATAATAAATGTGAAATGTCCTATGATAGTTAGACATAATTATGTCCCATATGTTATGTAATAGTCCCATACAGTACTTATGTCCGTATATAAAATATCTATATGTTACAAGAAAAAGAATAAGCAAGTAAACAAAACAAAATAAACCACTACACTGCTGCAACAATAAAAGCTTATATGTAGGCATGAAACTAAAGTACTATCCTTTGTAATGACCGTGGGTATGTGTTGGCCTGTAAAGTCAGATGTGTGCCACGAAAATGTCCCATCCAGGTCATATGAAAAGGTGGCAACCCTACCAATGGTCAGAGTATTCATATCTGCCCATTCGTGGTCCAAGTCGTCCTTGCCAGGATGGCCCATAGTGAACGGGTATTACTCGGGTCTACCTACCATGTCATGAAAGATAAGTATTTGCGAGTACCTATGTGCATGAAGTACAGCGTGTGGATGATCTGAAATGTTAGTCTAGACCTCACAACCATATTGGTCCCAGAGATATGTAGTGTACACAATGTGTTCTGTTGACTGTGCCATGGGCCATCAACTAGAGAAGGGATGAATGTTAATTGTGGAATATGGGGGTGGGGGGTGACGGGTAATGTAATAATTCGTCAAGGGGAGACTGGGTTGGATGCACAATAGGTGAACTGGAGGTCTACGATGGAGTGGTGGGTGAATCAGGAAGATAACCAAAGAGCAAATATACACATCCACAATACAATCTCACAAACATGTGAACATTAAAATGTGCAATACACATGTACAGAAACGTTACTGGCACATACCCACATAATGGTCTGGCCTGAACTGAGCCATCCAACCCCAACACTCCTAGATACATAATTGAATACCCATCATTCCCTTCACAGCACACCACCCCCCCTTCCTGAACGTCCACCAAAACCAGCCATACTCGGGCTGCTAGATAGGCACGGCCATATCTGCATTTAGAGGCCCCCTACCCATATCTAGTAGGCAGTCTCACCCTAGGCATTCTCAGGATTGGAAACTATGTATCCCTTGCATGTAGAACCCTGGTGCAGCGGAAGCATTGTTACCTCACAGCAAGAGGTTCTCCCGTTCGATTCTCAGCTTGGGTTGGGAGTGCCTTCTGTGTGGAGTCTGCATGTCCTCCCCGCGGTTGAGTGGGAATTTGAAAGACATGCGGTGAATGGGCGTGCCTTCGTTGAAGGTTGGGCGTCGATCTGGGAACGTGACACCATAAAAAGCAGCTGCTAATCATTAGTGGACTGGAGTTCCGCTGTGGCGACCCCTAACCAGGAAAAGCCGAAAGACTAACAAGCAAACAAACAGCTGTAAAGCAAAGATGGTCATCGGTCCCCACAATTTTTGGATATCCCTCATGGGATATGTATCTGTTCTAAACATTTGACTTGGTGTTGCGGCACGATGTCCAGTCCTGTATAGATCTGGGCACAAGTTGTATGAGCAGTAGTTGTCCACAAGACTGCTCAGCCTCCAGCCAGTCCTGCAGAACCTACGACCCAGGATTAAACACCTGACCGTGATGCACGTCTCCCCACATGCATTATCATGAATATATACCTTGCACATTCGCATAGTGGCAGTCAGATATAGGGTGCTTAAGGTGCTTTAAAGCAGATGTAAGTAGGGTTACCACCTGCCCCACCTTGCGAGGGATTAAACACCTGACCGTGATGCATGTCTCCCCATGTGCATTATCGGGAATATATACCTTACACATCCGCATAGTGGCAGTCGGATATAGGGTGCTTAAGGTGCTGTAAAGCAGATGTAAGTAGGGTTACCACCTCCCCCACCTTGTGAGGGACAGTCCCTTTTTGGGTAGTTGTGTCCAGACCAAATATAATGCAATGGCAAATTTCCTGTGATTGTAGGAAGTATGTCCCATATTTCATGTAACAGTTGCATAAAACAGTTATTTAGTTACAATACTCAAAGTTACAAGAAACAGATGAAGCAAACAAACCGCTACAAGAATAAGTGTTCATGTAGGCAAATAAGTAAAGTTCTAACCTTTGTACTGACCGTGGGTATGTGGTGGCCTGTAAAGTCTGATGTGTGTCCCGAAAATGCTCCTCTTTGGCCATATGAAAAAGTGGCAACCCGAGACGTAAGCGGGTATGCAAGCATGTATGTGCGACGGTAGGTGGCGGTGATTCAACGGTATGGTAAATGTAAATGAGCATGTAGGTGTATATGCATGTGTATGTACAGACCGATACACACACGCGCACACGCACATATCTATATATATATATATATATATATATATATATATATATATATATATATATATAGATATATATATATATATATATATATATATATATATATATATATATATATATATATATATATATAAATATATGTAGATATGAAGAATGAACATGGTCACAATATAGGAAATCCCCGTAATAGTTAGTGCTGTTATATATCAGGATGGCCATAGGTGAGCACACCTCTGCATCCCCAACCACAGGTAGGATGCTAAAAGTGGAACGGACAATCTCTCCTTGCTAAGTCTGACTTTCAACTAGGTACAGGGCAGTCCAGGTCCCCAGTCCGACAAGCCTAAACCCGGAAGACCATATGAACACCCTGACAATCGAACACATGTATGTGCCAGGACTATAGGCTGTAGAGGTCTGAATATCCTCAGAGTGAGTCAACATGCGGCATGAGTCCAGAGCAGTAGGGAATAGGGAATGTCACATGTGTAGCAGTGCATTTTTCCCAACAGGTAAATGGATGCCTGCTGTGTAAGTGAATTGATGAGGCGTGTGTTCGGGTAATTATGCACCCAGGGTATACATATAAATGAGGCAGAACACCAATAGTGTAGTGGTTAGAGCATCCACCTAACAAAAAGACATTTATGGTTCAAGGTCGACAATAGCACATATCATTTTCCTTGTAGAATGAATGTTGCTCTGCTGTAAAGCAGACATTTAAACATGTAAAGGTGAACGTGTGTATCACATGGGACTATTAACCAGACCCCTTCAATCAAAGTGGTATTGTCATAATGTATAAGGCACAAATAAATATAAATAAGTGACAGTAAACATATGTAACGCACAGTAAGCATAGGCGAGTGCACCTGTGCAGGTGTAAGCAGCTCCCAGCATAGGAAATGTATGTTTGTATGTACAGATGTAATATGTTATATATAT